>NC_081533.1:4903664-5146164 GCF_030273125.1 Centropristis striata | reverse complement strand
CAGTTACTATGTGACACTGTGAAAAGCAAAACATAAACGTTTCCAAAACGTAGAAATCAAATATAGTTTTCAGCTCGGCCATGATGTATTTCCTGGGTTTGTTAATGAGGTTTTAAAGGGATAATTCACCCCAAAATCCCAAATCCATGCTTTGCCTCCTGTTGTGCTATTTATCAATTAAGATCATTTTTGTGTGAGCTGCAGAGTGTTGAAGTTAATAAGGACAACACACATTAGTTACCCTGTGAACCCTACAACCTGCCAGCAAGTAAAAAAAAAAAGCATGTTAAAAAACAAGAAAAATCGCCAAAATCACACCATTCATTTTAGCCAGAAAGTGTAAAAACAGAAATTTTTGTTGGATTTTTTACAATTCTGACACTTTCAATGAATCGTGTGACAAATGTTTTGGTTAAGAAAAATAACTAAGGTTTAAATAATGATATTTAATCTTAATCACTTAATTCTACATGCCTCTTTTTAAATTTTGCTTAAAATAAACAGATTGCACTAATCAGATCCTGTAAAAAAACATTGAATTCTTCACTCCTCTGTGCCCGTTTCTCAAACATAATAGAAATTGATGGTTCTCATGAACAGTTCCAGCATTCTCCAACCTAAATGACAGAGTGGGTTTATTGTCAATATCACCCATAATGACCAATATAAGCTTTTGTCAGAGTGACACTTATGATCATTTCGCGGCTCAAGGTACAGAGCGGAGCGGAGTGTTCTAAAAACAATAGGAGGACAGACTGAAACATAAATATGAGTTGTATTTTGTAGTTTTTGAGGGGAAACCAGTCCGAAAGTTAAGTAATGCACCAGAGTTTGTATGTAATCAATGAAAGTTTGACTGACGATGAAGCAACGTAATGCTGCAAAATTTGTTCAGTTGCATTTGACAAAGTCACACAAAAAAACTAACCAATGGAGGCAGCTGCGAGCTGTGAGATTATTCTAAATATATAGTGTAAACTTAAACTAATATTGTTTTTTTTAAGGTAGCTAAAATACATTTTGCTGCTGCTACCGTCCACAGAAGTACATTGCTTACTTTCTGTGCTGGTACTCCTTTCTGCTTCTGCAAAAATAATTAAGTATCTCATACAATCCCACTTAAATCAGAACTCCCATAAAATTAAAAATATTGCACTCTTCTGTCTAAAACGGTGAAAGCATGGAAGAAATGTGTTACAAGATCGTAGAAAATAGTTTAATTTCACTTTTTCTAATGAAATACAAAAGTGGAAACAGGCAGGAGAAAAAAAATCTCATTCCATTTTATTGATATGATCATCATTATAAATATCATTACCATTATCATTGTTATTTACTAAATCAATTCACCTTCAATTTTGATTTGTGTGTAAAAAAAAAAAAAAAAAAAAAAAAAAAAAGAAATCATTGAGCACCATCAAAGTTCATAAATAGCTTGTTATTCTGTGCCAACATCGCTGTATTTTCGGTTGTTTCAGAGTAAAAAGAAACTCCCTGAACTCACATTTCCTCCCCTGATCTGATCTGATTCATCACACGCTTTACGAGTGTAAACTGGGATTCATTTCCACCATTGTCACGTTACGCCTCTGTCCAGCAGGACTCCAAATGACAATGTACAAAAAGACAAAAAAAAAAAGAAGAAAAAATCATTATATCTTTACCAGGAGAACAATAATAACAATAACCATACTTATAATAACAACAATTTCCCATAACAACGATAATAATTAAAAAAAATTGCACCATATTGTTGGAAACCGTACCGCTTACTGACACGTTGGACAAGCAGCTCTGCTCCTGTTCGACAACAAATGCACTGGAATGTTTGAAAACTGTCTTTCGTGAGTTTTTAAGAAAATATTTTTCCCGTCTGACTGCTTACACTGAGAAAAGAGTTTTGCTTGTGAATCAAGTTGCATTAAAAACACATAAAAAATGATTCTAGTTCATTTTTTTAGATGTTTTTTTGCCTCTAGCAACCTTATCTTGAGTCTTGCTTTTATGGAAATAATCCTGGATTTATAAGAAAAATACTAATCATACATCTCATGTGTGCATGTTAAAATAAATCTGCATCAATCAATCATAACACTGTGCATAAAGGACATGCTGCTATACTTCAGTCCAATCCATCCAACTGGGGGCAGGTGATAATTAACACAAGCATGGTCATATTTAGCATTTCAGGGAAATTTTTAAGGGTATTTTTAAACATTTTCCCACGTTTTTGCATCCCTTTTTCAAAAAACTGGGTGAGTGCTGCAGCTTGAAGCCACAAAACGAGCAAAACGACAATCGTGCAGCATTAATGTTGCATTTTGTCCTCCAAAAGTGCTTGTTTTTGCCGCCAACAGGCTCAGAATATTATTATAAGTGTTGAAAAGAACCCAGCAGAGATATTATGTCTGACTTGTCCCGTGACATTTTTTTATTGTGTCAAAGTCTTGTTAAAGGAGAAGTCTCCGTCTGAAATCTTGCAGCCTTGCAGCAGCTGCTTCATCCGTAAAGTTTGGCTCAGATAAATCCTGGCAAGTTTCATCCACATTGTAGAAATCAATCTAAATATTGACATGACATTTACATTTTTTTAGATAACAGCTTCACTTTTCAGAAACATATTTCAGAAGGAGAGTTCTCCATCTTTCCATAAAATTGGCAGATACTTAAAATAACAATCTGAGCCTTTCTGCGTCAAAAACAAACACCTTTAGTGGACGTACATTGACAGTAGTTGAGTTCTATCAACAAATTTCTATGTGCACTTTGAAGATTTGCATGAGAAAAGCTTGATGGAAACACCAAAATTTGATAAAATATTTGAAAAGTTTTTTTTTAGCTCGTTTTGTGGCTTCAGGCTGCATCGCTTTCACCCAATACTGGATTAATTTTAGTCCCTAAAACAACAATAACATGAGAAAATAGAATCCAGGTGGAAAAATAACAAGATTTCCCTTTAAACCAATTGGAGAGAATCCTTATTGTAACAGGGCTGGGGGTCGCTTTAAAATGTTCTGTATTTGTGCTTTTATGAAAGAAAATATCAGTACTTTAGTTTGAGAAATATTTGCATTTTTGTTGCTTTAAGAACATGAGCACTGTACAAGAACTTTGCCTTAAGAAAAACATCTTAAATTATCAGAATTTTGCTTTAAATCTGGAATTAGGAAAGAGGTTGTGTGCAGTAGACACATTTCAAGCAGTTATAAAGAACTATAAAGTCCGACACCCAGCCCTTCTTAGTGGTAGAAGTAAGAAAATGTAAGAAATACAGGAAACACCGCATAGTCGGATATCAAAGCTTGGTGAAAACTGTGGATTAACGAGCAAAAATGCCATGTCAATGTCAAATGAGTGAATTTCAGAAAACTCCCCCCCAAAAAAACAAACAGCAAATGTATTTCCGAGCAAAAAACTCTTAACAGAGATGATGAATTTCAGACAGCAGTTCAGCTGGAGTCGTCCAGTTAAAGGAGAGGAAGGAGGGAGGGATGTTTCTTTGGGAGAGGCGGGAGGAAGTTGTTGATGAGTCTCTTTGTATATTTCCCTTCTCTATGTGAGATGGTGGGTAAATCTCTGAACAGTACATGTAAATACTTAACATACAAATACACATTTTCCTGATTTCAGTTTCTAGGGCCTTTTTTCTCTCTTTTTGTGGCAGATACAAACCACCGAACACTTAACACATCGTCCCCCTCCAACCCCCCGTCTTTAATCCGATGGCTCTCCTCTCCTCTTCCATGTCTTCCTCCTCTCAGTTTCCATCTTCACCCGGCCCTCGTTCTCTCCCGCTCTCTTTCTGTCCCTCTGTGGCAGTCTGTGAATCCCCCTCGCCGCTGCTCTTCTTACACCTTGTCCAGGAGGGATCTCTGGCAGTAGAGGAGGCGTCGGGGCGTGCCGTACTTCCTGAAGAACAAAAGCGCTCCCAGGGTGACCACGACGAGCACCAGGAGCAGCAGAGGGATGACCACGGCGGCCGGCCCCGCCCCGCTCTGCGATTCGTCCACCTCGATGATGATCACCTCCTCTTCCCGACCCTTCTTGGGCTCGTCGCTCTCGCAGCCCATCCAGTCGCTGAGCACGGACTTGGGGTAGCCGGACTCCACCTTCATGTACTGGTTGTTAAACTTCCAGTACTTGTTGGCTTTGTAGAAGTAAGTGTAGGCTGAGGGAAGCGGAGAGAAAGAGATTTGTTTTAATTCAAAACACAACGACACAGCTGTTAAACTGTGGACGTAACCACCATGATGTCATTTATCAAGGTATCCACGCCCTAATAAATCCTGCTTTATTAAAATGTGACCATCATTTACGAAATAAACATCATGCTGTATTGAAGAAGATTTAAACTAACAATTGAGACCATAAACTCATTCGGAAAATGTTTATTGAGGTATAAATTAAGTGAGAAGTATGGTAATTTTCTCATAGAGTTGCCAGTTTAGTCGCCCCCTGCTGGCCATTAGAAACAATGCAGATTTACAATACCTTTGTATGTCATATACATTAAAATTAAATATTGTGGATCATTAAATTCTAAATTAGAAAATCACATTTACTTCATTGAGGTTTATTTAAAAATAGGTAATTTGAGTTAGGTTGAGTTTTTGCACAAAGCACACCTCTTATTATATGTGTTTACATGATGTCATTTAACCCTGCTTTATCTAAATGTGACCATTATTTACAAAATAAACACCATGCTGTATTGAAGAAGACTTGAACTAACAATTAAGACCATAAACTCATCAGGAAAATGTTTATTAAGGTATAAATCAAGTGAGAAGTATGGCCATTTTCTCATAGACTTCTATACAATCTGACTTCTTTTTGTAGCCAGTGTAGTTGCCCCCGCTGGCCATTACAAACAATGCACATTTAAGGCAGCAACATTTCTGCACATGATTTTTAAAAAATTGTTGATACTTTAAGTCTATTTTGATGCTGATACGTTTGTATGTCATATAATATATGTACATTAAAATTCTTAAATATTGTGGATTATTAAATGATATATTAGAAAATCACTGTTTAAGTAACAGTAGGTCCATTGAATAGGTTAGGAGTGTTTGCACAAAAAGCACCAGTTATTATATAATGTTTACCTATGCAAATAAATGGTTATGTTCAGGTGGGATTCATCATTCAACACACTTGCGTTAGAACAGATTTGGATGGTAAATTTTTGTTGCATCTGGAGTTAAACTCTATTTTTCTTTTAACAGAAATTTAAGAGCAAGTTGCTGCATGAGGCCCAATGTTTCGGTTCTGACTGTCTTGAAATATTAACATATATTTGTTCAGTTTAATGGAGGAAAACTTACATCCATCTTCGCTCATGATGGTAGCTTTGATGTTTTCTGGTGCGCCGGTCCACATGCTGATGGGTTTTGGATAACCGCTGTCCACGGTGCGAGTCTGCTCGTTGAAACGGTAATACCTGCAAATTAAAAATGAAGACACAAAATTATTAAACATCTATGGTGTGGGGCGTCCCGGTGGCTCACACCGGTAGAGCGCTAACCATGTATGCCGTGTGCTGCGGCGGAGCCGGGTTCGAATCTGGCCTGAGCTCCCTTTGCTGCATGTCTTCCCCTCTATCACCCCCTTTCTATCTCTCACTATCAATAAAGCAACAAAATGCCAAAAAAAATAATCTTTAAAAAAACATCTATGGTGTAGAGAAGAAACATCTTTGGGGGTTAAATCCTAAATCAGAGGTTGTTGGGGTTGATTTTTGGCAATGTTGAGGTGTTCTACCACTGATTCTGACATATTGTATTCTTAATGTCTTTAAATTTAGAGAGAAATATTTAATAAGACCTGATCTAATGATTGAGACCATAAACTCATCGGAAAAATGTTTATTGAAGTATTAATCTAGTGAGAAGTAGGGTAATTTTCTCATAGACTTCTATACAATCTGACTTATTTTGTTGCCCCCCCCCCCGGCCATTAGAAACAATGCAGGTTTAAGTCACATTTGCATTGGCAGAGAAATTATACAGTAAAAAGATAATTTTACTGCAGTAGTGCTGAACTAAAGACGGGAAGAGTGAGTCAGAGACCTGAAATGTGTTTGCAGATAAGCACGACAAAAGCACCAGTTAGAACAAGTTACGACAACTGTATGAAAAGTATGAGCAGTATTTGTTCCGGTCAAAGACAGAAAGATTTAATCCAAGCATGAGTGCTGCAGGAATGCTCACACAATGTTTTTTTTTAAAAAGTGTAAGAAGACGACAAAGAATTGCTCCCAAACTGGAGGAATAACTTGTTTTAACTTCTTTATAGAAAGAAAAACACACTTTTTTTTACTAAAGAAAAGATGCTTGTATCAGAGTCAAGTGCAAGACATACATAACAGATTAAATTGTACAAATAATAACTTCACTATAGTGCGCCACAGAAATTAGTTCTTAAACCAGGATGTAAGTTAGCATGTTAGCGTCCTGGGCTAACCTCTCAAACTCAGTGAGGATTTTGAATGTGTTGGTGGTTAGATGCCTCAAATAAGGTCAGTGGTTGACACAAGCTGAGAAGTTTTGTTGTACAACATAAAATATGTTAGTAAATACCCCAACTTGTGAATTTTGAAGTTTTTACGTGACCTTAAAACAGTTGGTTGCTAACAAGTGGCTAAACATTAAACGTCATCACGCAGGACACAGACACAAACTCTCTCACTAGTCCGCCTCACAGCCTCTAGTCATGTTTTTCAGAGCTCTTGTAAACTCTTGTAGATTGTAGATTATGTTAATAAACTGTTTATTAGGCTATGTATTCGCTAGCTTGTCAAAACAGCTGGTTAGCTTGTCAGAGAGCGTCTGAAGCTAACGTTAGTGAAGTGGAGTAGTTTGCTTTAGCATAACGCTTTTTACTGCTGTCGGCTGCATTAACGCTTCAAACATCATAAGAGTGGTGTTCATTTGTGTCAACCAGCTGAACAAACCGTGTCAGCATCAGAAACGTGTGTTTGCCACAGAGTTTATTTTCTGCAATGGTCCAAAATCCAATGCAAAGATCCCAAAGGCGAATTCTCAAAATCAATGGAGATGCTACTTCCGGGGGTAGCGTGTCTATGTTCCCGGGGTCCTGTGATCCCCTCTTTGTATGGGAATGGGGAACATTGGACCCTTTTTCCCCGCTTTTCCCAAAAAGGGTCCTATGTTCCCCGGTCTGTTACTTATTCCACCATTACTGCCAAATTCCATGGCAAATAGGCCTAACCCTAACCCTAACCCTATTTAAAAAGCCAAAAAATTAACTGCAAAGTAACCAGAAAGTAGCTGCTGTGCAAGTTTTGTGCTGCTTGAGCTAAGGTGGGCCATGCAACGGTAGGCCTGCTGGCCATGCTGAGAGTCTACCGTAAAGATTGATAGATTGCGGTGAACATAGGACCCTTTTTTCAAAAAAAGGGTCCTATGCTCCCCGGTATGCATTGCTACAGGGGAACATAGGACCTTTTTTCTAAAAAACATAGGGGAACATAGGTCCCGGGGAACATAAGGATGACCCCCTTCCGGGTTGGCCGACAAAAATACATTATTTAGTTTCCTCTCTTCACTTGTCAGATGTGTGTGAATAGAGGACGGACTCACTTGTTGCCTCTGAAGAAGTACGTCTGTCCGGTCGGCGTGTAGAAGAGAGCAGCGTCGATCTTGTCTTTGGGCAGACCGGTGCCAATGTCTTTCAGGCTCTTGGGGGAATCCTTGTCCATGCTGGACTCACTGAACACCCAGTACTTATCACCTGGAGCCAAAAAAAACAGAAACAGAAAACATCAGAGGGAAAAGAGATGAAACACAGCTGCAGTGAGTGACTGAATCATCACCAATCTGGTTTCGATCTAATCTCAGATGTACCTTTGAAGAAGACAAATTTCCCGTCATCTCTCTCGTAGGCGGCGTTGATGTTTGACGGCAGGCCTTTCCAGAAGTGACTGATGGTCATCGGGTAGCCTGCAAGCACCTTGTTGTTACGCACACGCCAAAACCACTTGTCCTGCAAACACACACACACACACAGATTAGAAATACAGGAGAATGTACTCCACGGTTTTTGCTTAATTTGTCTGAAATAATGCATATTCCGATCCCTAATACCACACTGTGAAATGAATCCACTACAATTAAAAGTCCTGCATTCAAAACCTTATTGAAGTTAAAGAACATAAGTATCAGCATCAAAATGTACTTAAGGTATCAAAAGTATATTATATTATATATTCCAATGAGCTTAAATATCCTCCACCTGTCATAATGGGACACTTAATGTCATTACTAACACCTGTTTGCTGTGAGAAAGGCCAATAATTTGGTCTCTGAGTACCTTAAATACAAACTTTTCCCCTCTGAGGACGGCGATGGTGTCGAAGTGTCCCTCGCAGATGTCCGGGCCGCTGTCGGGGTACGCCGGCTTCGTGGGACGAGGGCGAGGAGGGGGAGGAGGCGGAGCTCCAGACTTGCTTCCTGTGAGAACGATGTGAGTGTGAAATGGTTAGTAACATATTTCTGGATCTCTTTATTGAAATATGTCAAAAACTTCTGGGCGGATTGCCATGATGTCATTGTTCCTGGACGATTAATCCTACGGACTTTGGTGATCATCTGACGTTTGTGGGAAATCTTTTGGTGAAATCCTGTTTGGTTCGTCTGAATTCAGAGCAAAGTTGATCATTTTGGTTCGTTTTGTATTTAGTCTGGTTCGTTTTCACACTGTATAAATGTCTCACAGTGGAGGGGCATGTACAAAGGTGGAGAGATGATTTGTACCAGGAGCAGCTGATCGTCATCGGTTACTGCAGCAGCTGTTCTCAGAGCAGGAGGTTTTGGACTATTTGGCCATGCTGGGTATCCTGTTGTTTTATTACTTTATGGGTTATTAGACGTGTTTCCATTAGGTCCTTTTCCCTCTAGTGAGCTACTCTGGGTGTGACTTGGGAGAGACGAGCCGACCAACTTCACCAGTTAGCGGCTCAGAAAGTATCTGCCTTGGGTCAGTACTTTCTGAGCCGCTACTGAGCGGCAATTTTGCGCATGTGTGATTCATTTGCAGACTGGTGCAAACTGGACACTGAGGGGTTGACATGTCCTGCTCTGACTGCAGATGCGAGAGTTGTGAGTGCTTTGGGACGGCACCTGCTACTCGTTAAGAAGAGTAGGAATGAGTCTCCGAAAGTCTCCAATAACACCAGAAAAAGTTGGTAGATTTGTTGCTAGTAGCTTAAAAAAAAAGAGTCAATAGAGGGCTCTGAATAGTCGCTAAATATAGTAACAAAGTCGCTAAGTTGGCAACACTGCTTGCCGCATCGGTCTGTTGTCACATTCGGACTCTGTTGGTTAGCTGCTACTAAAGTACCTGTATGGAAACAGAGGGCGGAGCGGGCGGAGCCAAAACACTCAGCCGCTTTCCAAAACGTACTCAGAAAGTACTCAGTGGAAACAGGCCCAACCACTGTCCTTTTAATGTTTATATTTCTGTGGTTAATGTGAGAATCTCATACTATAGAAAATCAAGACGAGTTGTATGATCGAGAGAGAAGAACTATGCTGCGTTCTTCTCTCCACGCTGCATGGAGTTAAGGGTTTTGATGATCAAATAAATGGCGGTAAAGGGGTAAAATGTTGTGGATGTTATAAGAAACCCACCGTAGATGGCCTGGATGCCTCTGCGGTCGTCGTCTGGCAGCTGGAAGTTTTCCGTCTCAAACCACTGGTAGAACGGCGCCATGATGGCGGAGGGGTCGTTGGAGTGCTCCAGCCCCAGAGCGTGGCCCAGCTCGTGGACGGCCACCAGGAAGACATCGTTACCTTCAGAGAGAAGATGAAGTTTAGTTAATGGTAAATGGACCTGCACTTATATATCGCTTTTCTAGTCGCTTTGCGACCACTCAAAGCGCTTTACACTACAGACTGACTCATTCACCCTTTCACACACACATTCATACTGGTGGCAGAGGCTACCCTAAACGGTGCCACCTGCCACCATTGGGAATTCATTCACACACTGATGAACACAGCATCGGGAGCAATTTGGGGTTCAGTATCTTGCTCAAGGATACTTCGACATGTAGGCTGCGATGGTCAGGGATCGAACCACCAACCCTTCGGTTGGGGGCCAACCAACTCTCCCAACTGAGCCACAGCCGTTAATTTATTCATTCCCAGGCCTACATGTGGCCGTCTGTTGGTGCTTCTCTTACCCCCCTGGTCGGTGTTCCCGGTGGTCCACGGCTCAGCCAGGTCAAAGTGCGTGTCTCCCCCGATGCCGTTGCCTGGGAAGTAAGCGTGGGCCAGGAAGCCGCCCTCGCCGTCAAACGGCGTGCTGTCGCCATGGAAGCCTTCTGAGAACGAGAGCATGATGTCTGCGAACTTGTCGACCTTGTCCCTGATCTGGCTGTAGGGGATCTCCCGGAAGGTGAGCGGGATGGCGCTCTCCCAAACCTTGAAGGCTCTGCGGATGGCTTCGTATGTGGCTTGCTCTCCGATCTTGGGGGTGTAGTTCTGTATGCTGTCAGAAAGCACGGAGAGATTTAGCACAGACTCACAATGATATACTTCAGAAAAATAAGGATCAAAGTAAGCAGGTCAAGCAGTTTTCAAAATAAAACGTACTTAGTGCATCACAATAAAAGCCCTTAGTACAAAACGTCAAACATGACAGTTGACTGTAGATCAGTCTGCAGAAAAACGTGCCTGTATTACAATAAAGCTGATCACTCCACTATCATAAACATTTGTGCCTCAATTTGAAAAAGTTGCATTGATGTACTTGGAGGACAAAAATTGTACAAGCCAAAAAACTGCCACAATAACCACCAAATATTGATTTATTTTCAGAATTTTAGCATTTTAAATGCCAGTTTGTTTATATAATGCCAAATGGTTTATTTTAGATTGATAGGAGCTGATGCTAAACTTCCAAATTGGGAATAATTGAAAAAATATTAGAACCATACCTAAATGCATGACATATGCATTAAGACAGCAAGAAATTAAATAAATAAATTAAGTGTTGAGAAATAAGTCTGTAAATTTATAGAATTACATTTTCCAGTGTTTTTCCGATGCCTTTTTTTCATTATTTATTATTATATTATTTTTATTATTTATATATTTTATTTTGTAGACTCTTGATGTATCTTTTAAAGTTTGGATTTTGTGTTTAAGGAGTTTATAATTCGTTAGAGCTAAAAAAAGCAATATAATAATAATAATAATAATAATAATAATAATAATAATAATAATAACTTATTATTAAGAAAATGATAGGCAACAAGTTTGATAATCTGTTTTCAGTTGGCCTGACTTGTAAATTATAAATCTGCTATAATTAAAAAAAAAAAAACAGGATTTCTTTGGGTTTTGGACAACACAGCCAATATTAATATCACAACTTGGAGTCTAGGAAACTGTTATAGGCATTTTTCATATTTTTCGGACTTTTTAAAGCTCAAATGTTCAGTTGATTCATCAAGAAAACAATTCAAAGATGACTTTATATTAAAATAATTAGTTGTGCATCATCACCTGCATACTAATAAATCATATATTCATGTGAAACGTTAGTAGAGAAAGCCAAATTATCATGGGTGTGTACCTGAAGGTGACCTCAGACTTGTCCCACTTTAGACCCTGCACGGCGTATCTCTTCCTCCTCAAGTTGGTTTTCAGCTGCGGGCCGAACTTGTCGGGGACGCCACACCGCGGCCGGCTCATCGCCCTGCAGCAGCACAGGAAACATTTGTAAATGTTAAACTTGCTTTTTAATTCCTCTTTCAGTTCAAATCTCCAGTCATTTGAACCTTTTAAACCAATAAAAGCCCTTGCTGTGAGTCAGGACTCACTCTATCGTGTTGGAGTCGATGGAGCCGGTGACAGTCAAACCGTAAAACCTCTGCATGGCTGATATCGCTGATTCAACAGACTTTGGCGAGCGGATGGCCTGAGCTCTGACATCACCTGGAGGCAGGTAACCATACTGCTGCAGCCAAGCCTGAAACAGAGACAGAGACAGAGAATAAAGACGTCTGTGAAACCTCACAAGTCCAGGAGATTTTGGTTCAAATGTGTCAACTTCTTATGCATTAATTTCTGTCTGTTCAGCATCTTTCAGTCTGTCCTTACATCACATGCATGGCTCCTTTTTCTCCACACAAACTTGGCTATCAGTCAGATTTTTCATTTTATTTTAATTAACAAAGTATAAAGCTGCCAGGAACCCAAAATACAAACAAAAGACAAAGGTGTCTTAAAACCCATTTTTATTCACTGGCTTTTAACTCAACATGAGCCTTTGCACTGTTTTATTTGTTTTTATTTGTTCTTTGTAGTTTAAATTAAGATACATTTTAAAATTGAGATTCATTTTAAAACCCACTTTTATTTACTGGTTTTTACCCAGCATGAGACTCACTTTGTTTTAGTTGTTTTTTGCGTGTTCTCTGTTTTTATTGTTGGTCTGTCCTGCCATGTACAGCACAGCTAACGCTGTCTTAAAGGGCTCTATAAATAAAGTTGATTTGATTTGATTTGTGTCTATGGAAAGTACCTTTTTTTTAATTTTTTTTTTACCATTTATACATAAAAACTTAAAACAGCAGAAACATATAATAAATAATAAAACTGCAAAAACAGTCTATTTGCATATACATTTTAAAAAAGTAATAGTATTCATTGTAGAAAGAAAATTCACATTTAAAAATGGTCTAGAAACATAAATGTCACACTGTGAAAGCTCCTATGATTGAACTTTCAACTGGCTTTCTCAGCTTGTCTACATATCATATATAAATAAAGTTATTACTGTAAATAAAACATGTGTATTTTCAATAAATAGATGTACTCCAGAGGGTTAACAACTCTACAATGTCATTTTAGCAGACGTTTTTATCCAAAGTTACATACATTTGAGAGTTTATACAACAAAAGCAAAGATCAATTCAGTTAAGTTTGTGTCAAACAGGCCGTAGGTGCATGAGGACTGCAAATAGTTATTTTTCCCTCTTTTTTTTCATCCATGTAGATACGTGTGATGCTGTTCACAAAGAGCTGGATCTTTAGTCTCTTCTTAAAGACACATGGATTCAAACTTTGCTTGTTTGGACAGTTATTAAATTTCCTGTTGGACAAAGTTGAACAGAAACTTTAACGTCATGAAGATGATATCATGCTATTATTATTATTATTATTAGGGCTGGGAATTTTGCAATATCAGGTCCTGAACAATACTTTTTTAGAGACCAATATATATATATATATATATATATATATATATATATATATATATATATATATATATACTGTACATGTGACACACACTGTGGCCAAGCCTCTCAAAATAAACATACACAAGCTAGGTGAGGTTACCACTAAGTGAGGTTACCTCTAGGTGAGGTTAGCGCTAGGTGAGGTTACCGCTAGGTGAGGTTACCTCTAGGTGAGGTTACCTCTAGGTGAGGTTACCGCTAGGTGAGGTTACCTCTAGGTGAGGTTACCGCTAGGTGAGGTTACCTTTACGTGAGGTTACCTCTAGGTGAGGTTACCACTAGGTGAGGTTACCTCTACGTGAGGTTACCTCTAGGTGAGGTTACCGCTAGGTGAGGTTACCTCTAGGTGAGGTTACCTCTAGGTGAGGTTACCGCTAGGTGAGGTTATTGCTAGGTGAGGTTACCTCTAGGTGAGGTTACCACTAGGTGAGGTTACCGCTAGGTGAGGTTACCTCTAGGTGAGGTTACCTCTAGGTGAGGTTACCGCTAGGTGAGGTTACCTCTAGGTGAGGTTACCTCTAGGTGAGGTTACCGCTAGGTGAGGTTACCTCTAGGTGAGGTTACCGCTAGGTGAGGTTGCCTGTGTATACTGCAGGAGGGATGTTACACATGTCCTTATTCTCGCGATATAGCCTTTATTTTTAAACTTTTCTATAGTGATTATTCTATTTAAATAAATGAATAAACGTTTAATGTAGCCCTTATTTAGTTGTTTTTGTCCCAGTAATGAATTAAATGCTGACTCATCTATATTTAACACATTCGATTTATTACATCCCTAAAAATCAAGAGGGCTTCGAGACCAACCATGGATCTTTGGTGCCCCCCTGGGGGGGTTGGGCCCCCCCTGTTGGGTATCACTGAGCTAAATGACATGTAATGTAATGTAATATCTTCAAAGTATCAATCCTCTCAGCTGACTCTGAAAGGAAAGTGAATAACGGCACATTTCTCAAAAATGTCAAAGTTTTCCTTTAAGTCCGGGACCACCAGCAGCAGGCAGTGGAAAGAATAGGCTGGCCTTTCATGTGTAAAGATAAATAGTTTTGGTTTTGGTTGACATGAAGGCAGACAGAGAGAGGAGGAGGAGGAGGAGGAGGAGGAGGAGGAGGAGGAGGAGGAGGAGGAGGAGGAGGAGGAGGAGGACAGTCAGAGGCAACTCAAGCTTTGAGGAACTCAAATGTTGCTGAAAATGTTCCTTTTTTCCAGCGCTGTGACCGCCAGTTGTCTTTGGCTGCGATCGTCTAGACAGATTTCTGGGTCATTGTGACTAAAATGACATCAGTGTTTTCAGATTGTGTTTTATTTGGCTCTCGGCTCCTCTGTCGTCCCTCGTTATGACCCCACAACAAACGAGTCCAGCGTAAATCAAGGGGGCATGCGAGGATCTGGCGTTGGTTTTTTTTTAAGAGTTCATAAACGGGATAATGTCACAGTCACATGAAGCAACGACAGTAAATTTAAAGTGCTGAGTTACCTCAGTGTGTGTTGGCTGCTGTGGAGGAGAGCACGCAGTTAACAAGTCGCACAAAAAACCCACACTTTGTTTCTCTTATTCACCAAACAATCTGTGTGCTCCATCAGAGACGCAGGTCCAAACAAGCTCCGAGTAGACAAACAGCCACAAGTTCACACAAGCGGCCAATCCCTTCTTTTCTCTTGACTAAGATGTTTTCAGGTGGTTTTTCTGTTGATTCTGGCACGTCTGACTACGAGTACACTGAGCAACTCACAAAAAAAAGAGTTATTATGTGTTGCAGAACCCCTAATTACAGCCTAGTATAAAATAAAAGCCTCATGTAGGAACAATATTATTGTATTTCAGCTGATGAATGTGTTTTTCCATTTGTTTCCCCTTTTCAGCATGTTTTATTTTATGATAATAAAATGTTTTTAGGAATTATTGTGCTAGGTGGCTCAAAAAATAGAATAAAATACAGTAAAATCAGAAGAACACAACATAAGATAATCAGATGAATTAAAAATATGAATTTAAATCGGTGTCCTAGTAATAACTTAAAAGAAAATTGCACATAAGAAGTAATATTTCAGATGGTAGTGAACATATTAAACATGATATTCAACATGATAGTGAATATAGTATTGTCTAAATACTGCAAAAAAGCTAAATTATGAGGTTATTCAGACGTTAAAGCTGTTTTTCTAAAACAAATGATGTAATGCCACAGTGAACACTTTAATATTTACAATCAGGTTGTTTTCAGGTGGTTTTTCTGTTGATTCTGGCACGTCTGACTACGAGTACACTGAGAAACTCACAAAAAAAGAGTTATTATGTGTTGCAGAACCCCTAATTACAGCCTAGTATAAAATAAAAGCCTCATGTAGGAACAATATTATTGTATTTCAGCTGATGAATGTGTTTTTTTCCATTTGTTTCCCCTTTTCAGCATGTTTTATTTTATGATAATATAATGTTTTTAGGGTTTATTATCGCGTTTTTTAAGATAATCCTGAAGGAAATTATTGTGCTAGGTGGCTCAAAAAATACAATAAAATACAGTTAAATAAGAAGAACACAACATATTAATTTAAATCCTAGTAATAACTTATAACTTATTAAATAATTGCACATAAGAAGTAATATTGCAGATGGTAGTGAACATGTTAAACACGATATTTAACCCTCCTGTTATGTTTTTTTTTTTTTTTTCAGGAACAGCAATAACCCGGGGTATGTTTAATTTAATTATTAATTATTATTTAAAAAAGAGTCAGAGACTAGAATATCCCAATAAACATTGTTTATATTTCATCATTAACTCCATTTCAATCAATATTTAGTGTAATAGTGTTCTTTACCTCTCACAGATCAGGTTCAAAGAGAATAATACACTTTTTTTTTCTTTAAAAAAATGCATGTTAAAACTTTTTTTAGGCACATTGGAAAGACCTACATAAAAAATCTAATGGTTTTACATTACATTGTTTTTTTATTTTTTTATTTTATTTTACATTTTATTTTTTTACGAAAAAATATAAAAATCGGTGTCCTACTAGTAACTTTAAAAAAAAAATTGCACATAAGAAGTAATATTTCAGACAGTAGTGAACATGTTAAACATGATATTCAACATGATTGTGAATATAGTATTGGCTAAATATTGCAAAAAAGCTAAATTATGAGTTTATTCAGACGTTAAAGGTGATTTTCTAAAACAGAATGACGTTATAATGCCACACTGAAAATTTTAATATTCACAATCAGGTTGTCAGTCATCATCTTCTCTGGAGGCTAAAGTGATAATTTCTTTGATTTGTTCAGATTTATTGTATAATCCTGAGCCGTGTGTGTTTCCACTTCTATGTTCTATCTGCACACACGTCTCCATCTCCACCGCAGATAAAATCAGTGGAATTACCCTGAATTCCTTCGTTAGCGTCATCTAAACCTCAACATATCTCTCTTATTCCTCCGTCAGGGCTGTTTTTCTCTTCAGGCCTTCCTCCGACATGTGAAGGGAGAATGAGTGGGGGGAGGGGTGGTGGTGGTGGTGGTGGTGGTGGGGGGGAGGGATGGAAACGTAGCCGGGGCCGGACTACCTGGCCGTCCTCACACACAGCTTCTGTTAGTCGTGTGGTGGGCAGAGAACAAGGTTCACTTATGACGAGCTGCAGAGAGGCGACCCCCCCCCCCCCCCCCCCCCCCCCCCCCCCCACACACACACACACACACACTCTACACCCCCCCCCCACCCCCTCCCTGACAAGTTCTTCAAGATTTCTCCGGATTATTTAAGCAGCTAGTTAATCTAATTTATCCCCTGACTCTCTCTGAGTCCATCTGCCGCTAACACCGAACAAATTTACTCTCTGACTGCTGCTAGTGTGTCCTGTGGCTCCACTGCTTCTATAAACACACACACACACACACACACACACATACACACCGTCAAGACCTCCACTTCTCTCCCCCCAAGTCCCAAACTCCTCCACCGCCACCACCTCCGGTTGAGACGCCAGGTATCCCAGCATGCACCCCTCCTCCCTGGAACTCCCAGCAGCCACCATCAAAGCTTCTCTTTATTGAGACTGGTACATGGCTGCTATTGTTGGCCTCGGGGAAGGCTAGCTAGCGCGCTACACGGCCATGTGTGGTCAAAGGGCTGGCTGCTGGTTTGGTAAACACGCCGCTGAGTGTGTGTGTGTGTGTGTGTGTGTGTGTGTGTGTGTGCAGTGACGTGAGGTCTGAATGTATAATGCACAGACACTGAAACATGTAAAGTTAGTGGACGAGGTCGTTCGGTGGATCTGTGGGATGCATGATGGATTCTGTGACCCTACAGTAACCTCATGTAGAAGAAAAAAATTCAATTTAACTCTTATCCTGTTGTGTTCATTTCTCAGGAACAGCACTAATGTGAATGGGTCAATTTGATCAGGGCCTGTTTAATTATACAAAAGTGTCAGAAACCAAAAAATCCCAATAAACATTGTTTATATTTCGTTATTAACTCCATTACTAACCATTTCAATCAATATTTAGTGCAGTGGTGTTTTTTTACCTCTCACACACTGTAAAAACCTGTTGTTTTTTACGGTAAAAACGGCAGCTGAGGTTGCCAGAACTTGCCAGAACCGTAATAAATATGGTGCAACTTTTTCTAATATTACGGTAAAATTATATTGGCACTGTTGATTTCACGTTTAAGATTGCCATTTTATTCCATATTTTACCATAAAAAATAAAACATTTTCCCGTTAAAAGAAACGCTGTTCTGCCATATAACTGACAAAGAAAATACTTCATAAATGGTGCATAAATTAAAGATTTTACCATTATATATTACAGTATATTTTTGTTAGAGATATGGTGTTTAGTACATTTAACAGTGAGAAAAAGTATTTTTACAAAAAATAAATGCACAAATGACAGTGATGCTTGTATATATATTACAGTATATTTTTGTTGCGGATGTTGATGTTGATTAAATTTATTAAATCAAGCAGAAGAAGTTTCATCCTGAAAAAATACTTTTAAATATTATTTTTAGATTTTTTTTTTAATAACTTGCACAATTATTAGATTTACATGTGAATGCTACTGAAAAGAAGAGGTATATTGAGATAGTTACATCATCATTAGTTGGAGCTCTAATCCCAGTTACTTTCTGATAATTGATGAACTAATTAAAGGCACTTTAACTAACTAGAGCTCCCCAAAGTCATTAAGTCGACTAATTGGTTGTTTCGGTTGTTTTCTCTCGTCGATAAGTCATTTTTTAATGCTATTTTACAAGCTAAATGTCTTATTTCTGTGAAAATTAGGAGCATATCTCTAGTAAACACAAGCTGGCACCAAAACACTACAACAGATAATCTGTTATCTCAAAATCACAACAGCAAAATCTAATTATTGTGACATCTAAATCCTAAAAACAGACTTCCCCATGGCTGTATTAAGTGTCTCCATTAGCCCTTCATTCCTCTCACACTTTGTGCAATCTGTGTAACTTTATAAGCTTTATAGGTAATTACAGCGCTCCATAGCCCCCGGTTTAATGCCTGATAATTTGATTACGGAGGGATAATGTTCCACAGGCACTCTGCTCTGTTGTCTATTTGCAGCAGAGCACCAGGTGTAATCAATCTGATTTCACCACATCCGCTCTGATGAAGACCCTGTGTGGTCAGAACCAGAGGGCATTCTTTAACCAAAGGTATATAAAGATGTATAATTGCTCCTCGCTGTGTCTGATGCCTCATTTTCTCTGCATGGCACAGCTCAACTCCTCTCTTCTTAGCTCACTTTTGGTACCAGGTATGCTTCTAGATTCCGTTTTCTACTGCAGATCCGTCAGTTTCTGACCAGAGGAACGTCTTTACATCTTCAATTGACCATTTATTAGTCCCAAAACGGGGACATTTTCAAAATGTAAACCTAGCTATTGAAAAATGGCCTGTTTCTGCAGGAAACGGGACACATTGTCACACGATCTTTGACCGAGTGGCGACCAAAAAGGAACCAAGTACTATCTGCAACTTCTGTTAGTGGGAAACCAAAAAAGATCGTGTTGAGTAAAGTCAAGATCAGCCTCAACATGCAGTGAAAAAGAGGCATAAATCTCTTTAATCTTTTAAGTTTCCACTGCACTTATAACATGTGAAACTGCCTGTGCATGGGGCCTCCCCGTTCTTCTAGATAATTTGAATAATTTGCAACATGCAAGCACAAAATTTAACTAATAAAAGTTATTGAAAGAGTAGATTTGAACATGTATTAAGATATGGCATCAAGATCAGCTTATTTCAGCAGGTGATACTCTTTTTAAGGCCCTTAATTGTGTCATAATGTCAATTTAGTGCTGCATACACATTTTTTTAAAGCAAATTAGCATAAGCTAGTTGGCACACAGTCAACCTGGAGCTTTCAGGACCCTGCACAGTTGTCCAGTTGGTATTTCACAAAACAAAATCCCTCAATCCTGCAAGTATAAACACTCAAGAATTGTGACCATGATGCCGGGCAGCAGGTCCATCACACCACATGTGACCTATTATTCACATTCACATGAAACTGAGTTGTTTTCCCGGATACAAAAGCCAACCACAAGTTCCTACAAGAGTTAAAAACAAACTGAAAAAAAATTCCCCTGTGCATTTATAGCTTCTTTGGTAAAAACAGAACAAAAGAATGATGCCATTTGTTCGGGAAGTGAAACTGTCTGCGTCGGAACATCTGTCATGTGAGTGTTTGTCTATATTAATGCAATAGGATGTAAGTTTGTGCATATTTAAGCACATATACACTTAGTGTAGTAACGTGTGAGCTAAACAATGCCAAAGGTCGTCTTTTTGTGTAGAGCAACGCTGCCAACTGTCAAAACACTTATTTGTTTCAAGCTGTCTTTATAAACCTCCAGTTTTTTCTTTCTTTCTTACAGAATCTGTGTTTTTCCAACCCGAGAAATGAGCTGGATGCTTAAATCTCCCCAGGAATGAAGAAGGAAAACTAAGAGACGAGAGGCCGAAGGACAGAGGAAGATGATCTAAAGTGCAGAGTTACATTAGCGAAGGAGGTAAAGACATTAGAAAAGCGGTAAAAGAAAAAAGCAGAGAGAGAAAGAGAGAAAGAGAGAAAGAGAGAGAGAGGTTAGGAGTGCGGCTGAATTTAAATTTGAGGGACTGAGTCAGTTGTTCCTCTCGCTCGGTGCCAACGGAAAAAACTGAGACGACTTCTCATGAGTGGCTGAATCTCACATTGCCTTCATTTCTTGGCGTCTCTGACCCAGTTAGCACTCACATCAGCGCCGTACAATATTTATTCTGCATTTACAGTTCTGCTGGGTCAAACGGGTCAAATAAAATCACAGAGTGGAACCTCATTTAACTGATTGAAGCCAACAGTGACTGCTACATGAATATGTTTTCCGTGGTGGCAGCGATGCAGCTAACTGGAGCGATTAATAACTCTTTATTGCACAATAAGTGGCAGCACAGTTTACTCAAGTGCTGCAAATAAACTCAGTTTTGAAGTAATTGCACTTTATCTCAGTATTTTCAATCGTTAATGCACCAAATTTGACAAACCAAATATCAGAGAAGCTTATGAAATATGACGATATGTAAGAGAATTGTTGCAGAATAAACTTAAACATATATAAGTTATTGAAAAAACGTCAAATTAGGAATTAGCGCCACCTCCAGGTCAGGCATTTTAGCAGTGAAAGATGGAGAAAGAAATACTTTGGTCCTTTATTAAAGTAAGTAGCAGTATCGCAGTGTAAAAAAACTCAATTATTCAAAATAGTATGAACAGATTAGCAGCGAAATATAGCAGAATATATGCAGAGGGTCCTGTTTATATACATCATATGATCAGATAATTCCTGATGCATTAACATGGATATGCATTGAAAACTGAGTCAACTGAGCAAACTCAATCGGCTGATGAAGTTGTTTTATTAGGATGATCATGTACATTCATTAATATTGTGCCAATAACAAATATTGTGTATATATTTAGCTGTTGACAAATCTTTGGCATTAAATAACGACCAGCCTTTTGTCTGTGTGCCAAATATAAAATGCTGTTCACTCGTTCAGCATGTAATATATTCTCTTATAAATGATTTTTTGTATGAAAAAAACTACTTGTTTTTCTTTAAAAAAAATTGTTCATGTTATTTACAGGACTGTCTTCCTCCAAAACCATGACCATGTGAGGTCACACAAGCAGTTTATTCTGACCTTTTAAGGGAAAAACCTCAATTCAGATGTTGTAATATAAGGAGTGAGAAAGTCCGTGCATGCACTTGCATTGATTATTATGTAGAACTGAAATTCATTTAAATAGCTTTAATTAATCATTTAAGTGATTTTTAAGCAAAAGAAAGTCACATATAATCATTTCTACAATAATCATTACTTTGTCACAGAGCCTGGAAGTTTTGGTTGTAGTTTACTTATTTATGTTTTATTTATCTAGGATAATTTAATATTTCTTCTCCACATTTCAATTCCAATGTTTAATCTTCTCGGCATTAAAAAATTCATTGCTGTGGGAAAAAACGTACTTATAATGCTCAAATATTGTTATAAAGCTAAAACGATATCGACACGATCGTTTATCAGGATAGTTTCTGGGAAAATATATCGTCCTAAAAAATGTGTTATGGTGACAGGCCTAGTATTGAAATGGACAGTGGAAGATTAAAATATGATGCATTTCATGTTTGGAGGCCGCACAAAATGTTTCTGGGTCATTTGACTAAATAACAGATAAATATAGTGGAGCAACAGAAGTAAGCGGTAGAAGCATAAAGCAGCATCAAATGAATATCCTGAGTTATTTCCAACTCTTTTCAAAGAAAAGTTTTTCATCTCGGGTCTTTAAGCTCAATTTGGTTCGGCACATTTGGCCAGCAACTTTAGTCCAATCCAACCTAAAAATAGGTCAGAAATGCATCTATTTTCAAAACCTGCATACTAACATCACGATGGAAACTTTCCCTCTTTGATGTTAACAAGGTGGACTATTTTTTTAAAATGCAGAACAAAGATACGCTCCTTTTCTCCCTTGAAGTGCATCAGTTTCTCATTAGAGCCGATCCATCTGATTACTTTGACGTTCCTTGGGTGACAGCCGCCGCCTGTCAGAGCAGCGTGCTCCACTTCTCCAGCAAGACCTTTTTTCTTTTGATGCTGCATCAGCAGCCCCTCCAGTCGAGACGAGGAGAAGTGAACCCAGATGTGTTCTGACCGGATCTGTAACCCTGGGCTGCTGGGATCACCAGACATGTGTCTCCAGATGGCAAGGGGAAATCTCCAGATTCTGTTTTTTAGCCAGATATGGAGAGATCCTGTTTTAGACCCTGTTGTTTTCATTGCTGCCCACTTCCTTCGCTCACAAGGTCCCACTAAGCTTTTTATTTAAGTTAAGAAAGGTTAGACAAGGCAAAAGTGGTGAATGGAAACAGATGCCGGAGGCCTCGAAAAAGGTACTTCAGCAGAAGTCTTTTTCAGAGAAATGTGGAAGTGTCATTTTTCCCTTTTGGTGGAGCTTCTTTTTTCACTCAGCACGGATTAAGTGGGTTTACTTTGTGAAGTCAGAGAGGGATGTTCAGATGTTGAGCAACGCTGATAAACCACAAAATTCCTCCGTTTCTCCGTCTGCTTTCACAACCCTTTCAACACCCCCTCACAGCAGCTTCATGCACTTTAATTAAACATTCATGTCACTCAATTGGTGTTTTTTCTGCCATCTTCGCTTTCCCACAGCGAGTTGAATTCTTGGTGTTAAACTAGACATACACTAGTAGAGTTAATTATACTCTGGACAGAGTTCATCCATTTCTAATTAAATCTCAGTCGATTAATAGTTGTTGTCAAAACCGAGTGTAAAAGGGAAGTGACACTAAATCAAACTTGTAAGTGTAAATGTTTGAATATTAACTCTATACGTCTTACTCTAAACTCTGATCCTGTATTTCACACCTCAACTCAACTCAACTCAACTCAACTTTATTTGTAAAGCACTTTGAAAACAGCCACAGCCGCAACAAAGTGCTGTACATAAACAAGCAAACAAGAAACAATAAAATAAAAAAAACAGGAATACACACTAAAATAACGTTAAACGTTAAAATTTAACACAAAAAAGTGTCAAATTTACACTAACTTAGTGTAAAGGTACCAAGCAACACTTGAAAAAGTATTAAATTAACATTCCGAGGTATGGACCCATATAGACACTTTAAAAGTGTTAAGATCAACTCTTACAGTGTTAATTTGGGTAATGCTGATTTAACTGTGCACATCTATCTGTTGATCACAGGGTTCATATATACAGCAACTGATGTAATCCTCAACCCATTATCAAGGACTTACTGCTCTGTCTGACAGCATCCCGCCACTTTGCACACAATCTGTATGAAAATATAGACACTCAGCCAGTCCTGCACTGCTGGTTATTACCAGTGAGTGGAGGTGTTATAAACAGCTGTACACGCTCATGTTTTCTCACTCTGTTTACAGACATTCATCACTGTGTCGGTGTGTTCGCCGCAGGAGGGCAGCCGCCTGTGGCGTCTTATAAACTGTCTGACTCTCTGAGTTATCCGCCATGTCTGGCTTGACTCACACGCCAGCAGCTTGTGGTCAGTGACTAAGGTCCTCCCTCCCTTCCTCGTGCATCATGTCCACGCAGAACTGGAGCACCGACTGTCGTATATACATTTTAAATAAACTTTTTGATCTGTGAATCAACTTCCTGTGACAGCTTTCTATTAGTGGTACATCCTGTCTTTTATAAAGAAACACCTTGTATGTGCAGTTCCTGACCACAATGTTTCATGTTCACTACCACAGGGCCACATACAGGACCGTGCACCAGATAATATGTATATATAATAATGTATAACAGTATAAATAGGAATACAAAAGGTTTGAAGCAAATAAAAAATAACCACTTACTATGATTTCTTTTTTTTTTTCAGTGCAAGAACAGCAGACCAACATTAATTGCAAGAAGTAATTTTGTGCATTTCTACACTGCACTCAAATGCATGTAGTTGAGGGTCGCTGAGGGCCACTTCAAGTGAGAGTGCGGGCCGTATGCGGCCCCCGGGCCTCCAGTTACCCACCCCTGGACTAAACACTGGTGAGGTGTTGTACATGCCAACATTAAAATTGATTGATTGATTGATTGATTGATTGAGAATTTATTTGAACATAAGATAATAATAATAAATAATAATAATAATAAATACAAGACAACAACACAAAATGAAAAAACAAGTGGGAAGAAGCCAAAGCTTATTTAACCCCTTCTCCCTATGTTAATTTACTATATGCTATTGCTATATAAATAAAGTTATTATAATTAAAGTTATTATTATATAAGTGCTGTCCTTACTACGGTTTGTCATATTTAGTTATTTTGTAATGTTTGTTTTTCTTTTCTCATATAAATATATTTATTTCAGAAAAAGATTGGCCTTTTTTATTCTTTAGGTTATTTTTATTTAAGATATTTTTATTATATAATTGTGCACTTTATGGAGCTTTGATGAAAAAGGGTACTCCTGTTGTTATACAGTATTTATGTTCATTTAAATAAACAGTTTCAATAAAACTACTTGTGACATGTCATATTTGACTTTGACTGAATATTTGCTCTCACTTTGCAATAAAAAATATCAGGATATATATCGTACATCGATATTCAGCCTAAATATATCGATTTTAGGATATGACTTTTGGTCCATATCGCCCAGCCCTATTTTTAGCTCCACAAACAAAATTTAATCAGATAAAGCAGACATCTCTATGGCTTATATCTCCAACACATTAGAGTGAGGAATAGCACTCCAGGTTAAGGATGCACGATATTATCGGCACGTTATCGGTATCGGCCAACACGCCGATATAATAAAGTGATTAAATAATGGGGTGACATCACCTCTCTGCTGCACCTTGTTTGTAGCTCATAGAATTGTGAAGTGTAGTCTGAGCCCACCTATTTATTGATGTTCTGATTAGGGACTGAAGCTACTTATATTTTTTGTCCTTTTTGTGATTTTGTTTGCACAGTGCAGATTGAGTCGTCACATATTGGGCTCCTGTTTTAAGTTCAATTTGAATTTAAGCAGCAGTCTGTATATAAGGTACATGTAGTTTTATTCAATTTGGGTTTAACCCTCTGAGGTCTATGATCAGAAACAAACAGGTCACATGGAGCGCTGCTATCAACTTCACTCCAAAGTACAGACTTGAAACTTTCTCCCAATTTTTCTTTGACATTCCTACGTCATGTAAAACCAAAGATATGATAGTTTTAATTTGATATTGCAGAAATATTTGAGCTTTGGTGTGGCTCTCTGTGTAAATTCGCACACTCACTCAACTCGGATTTCATGATTTTTGGGCTCAATATGTTGATAAAGTGGGTTAAAATGAGAAAATAATTGTCAGATCATATAGGTGAAGAAAATGTATACCAAATATAGGTATAGTAAACATTTTTATGTGGTACATAAAGGGTTGTCAAAAGTATCGATATTCAAAAAAGTATCGATACTAAAATGTTGCATCCGAATACAATACTCATTTTCAAAAGTATCGATCCAACAACTTATTAAGCAGCTAAACCATACGACCTCAAAATATTGTTCTAATTGTTATTGTTTATTGTGTTTATTTATTTTTTGCACTACCTCAGACCTGAAGCTTGTTATCATAGTTGCAGTTTCTTTTTTGCACAACTGTTTTTTATTATAAATGTTTAACCTGTGGTTCTGTTAATTTTTACATGTTGCATTTTTCTTTTTAATAAAAATATTTCTGTAAAATTTTGGGGTCTTTGTTTTTATCCTTGTGGTATCGAAAATGGTATCGAGTATCGAATATTTTCCTGAGTATCGCTATCGAGTTGAAAATTTTAGTATCGTGACAACCCTACTGTAAGGTACATGTAGTTTTATTCAATTTGGGTTTAATTGCTGTACAGTTGCACTTTTAACATGTTCCCAGTGAACACAGGGTATGTTAACTTATTATGTCAATTGGGAAAGTGGCCAAATTTGCCCTGATTGTGGGTATTAGTTGCGCAGGGAAAAAATATTGGTAACCAGCTAAATGAGTTGTAAAAATCGGCATATCGGATATCGGCAAAAAATCCAATATGGTGTATCCCTACTACACACTGCAAAAAAGCCGACTTGTATTTTTTGGCCTAAAACAGTGATTTAATTTGGTAAAACTTGGCAATATAAATTACTGACATTTAGGGCAATAATGTAAGTTAGCACAACAAAGGAAGCCAGTTGTCTGCTCAAAAACAAGTTGGTGAGTTGTTGTTACTTATATCTTTAAGTTGGGGCTCACAACAAGGGACAATAGTTCTGATAACTCTTATTTCTTTGTTGTGAAATCTGGTCATTAGCGAAAGCTAGCGGCTAACTGATGCTAGCGGCACTGCTTGTTACAGCTACAAGAGTAGCCATTAGCGTATCAATGCTAACTCAAAATTGTGGTCACAACATTAGCTGACATTCATAGCGGCGTTACAATCGTGCCAGAGAAATTCAGAGTTGAGCAAACTCAAAAACAAAACTTAAAACATTTAGTTTAATTGTCCAACTTAAAATTTTATCGAAGTTTGTTGCCTTGAAATTTTGAGTTCACCCAACTTTTCTTTTTTTGCAGTGCAGGTAAGAGAAAAAAACTGTGTGTTTGATTCTGTGGTGCTCTCTAACACCCTTATGACCACTGGAACTAACTACTCAGAGTTTAAACTGGCCCGAGGCGCCCAGCGTGCTCATACCCAATCATTTACAGAGCTGCACCACACCAGATGACAAATATGTTGTTGAGTTGCAGGCTGCACTTTAGTGTCTCCAGGCCGCTCCAGCCTGAGGCCTGCAGGCTCCACGATGGAGCCACTCATGTCCGGCTTGTTGTGAATACAGACTGCCGGCCTGTTCAGTCTGCACCAGCAGATGAAAACCATTAACCTCCTCCTCCTCCTCCTCCTCCTCCTCCTCCTCCTCCTCCTCCTCCTCCTCCCCCGTACCACCACTGCACCCCCTCCTCCCCTTTTCCTCAGAACAAAGCAGCTCAGCTGAGGTTTCTGCGTCTCCCCCTCCTCCCTCACAAGCCACAAGAGTTTAGACTCATGACATTTTTCCTCTGGATGAAGTTTCATCTCTTGTTACAGATGGAGACTTTTAAACGGCTCTTAGTGCAGAAAGACAAGCAGGAGTGTTTGAGGGAGGCAGAATAAACAAGGGAGCATAAACACTTCCTCCCTCGCTGTTGCAAGATTGGACAAAAACTAGTAAACATTAGACAGATATCAGTATGATCATGACTCCCTGAAGTGATTTATTTAGACTTTCCTGCATGACACTGTTTAATCTAGATCCACTCTACCAACTGTGGTAGAGAAACCATTAAATAAAACATCTGAAAGTTAGGAAAATGGAAAATTCTGGTTGTTTACACACAACAGCAGTGGTGAAATGTACCATAAATAAGTATAAATAAGTATAAGTTTGCAGTACTTGTATTTTATTTGAGTATTTCAACTGCATGACATCTCAGAGATAAATACTGTACTTTTTACTCCACATTTATGTATGTCAGCTTTAGTAATTAATGTTAAATTATAATAATGAATGTATTATTAGCAGTATATAAACCTTTACCAGCTGCAGCATTAAAGTGATGCACACATTTTTCTTCATACATTATAATCCAGGGATATAATATATGATTCTGAAATAGATCTGACTGCTAAGTACTCAATTTTGGTACTTAAGGTATGTTTATCCTAATACTTTATACTTCTACTGAAGTAAGATGGTAAATACAGAACTTTTCCTTGTAAAAGAGTAGCATTACTACTTTAATTTAAGATTTGGAGACACTGGTAATAAAGATGTCTGCCTTCTCTTTAATGTAATGGAATTAAATTACACTTAAAGTGCTAAAAGTGCCAAAAAAAAGCACTTATAATTAAACAACAGCCTCTCTTTCCAGAAATCATGACCCAGGTAGTAGATAAAATCCACAGACGTTGTTGTGAGCAGTTTCATGTCTTTTCTTTCTACCGAACAACACCCACGAACGTAAATAAAAAATGTAATGTGCTGGAATTTGTATGATTTGTCGGAATAAGACCAGTCAACATTGTGAAACAGAATTATTTGGTTAGGTTTTGGCAGGAAAACTACTTTGTTAAGGTTAAGAAGGACTTTCCCTTGTAAAAGAGAAGTATTACTTCTTTAACTTAAGTGACTTAAGGGAGTAATTATTCCACCACAGCACTAAAACAGCTAATTGGACATACTTTAAATAGGAATATAGTCCTGTATGTCTCACTTTGCATTGGTTAAAGTGTATGAATTGTGATTTTCCATTAGACTTACCTCAGCTTTTAGTACATTTGCAGTGACGGAGGTAGAAGCGAAGCAGCAGAGACCACAGGCCAGGGTGACGAGCTGGGGCAGCATTCTTCTTTATCTGCAAACTGCCCCGAACAAAAAAAAATCTCAGGAAACTAACTTTTCTACTCACGTCCCGCCGTCCTGACGAAAAAAACAAACAAACCAAACCAAACAAGACTCGATCGATGCTACTCCGCTGTGTTTTGTCAAAACGTGGCAGAAAACTTTTTTCTCTCGTTTCCACTTGGACACTTTGAGCGCAGCTGGTTTTAGGTTTTTTTTCTCCCTGCACAAAAGCGCCTCCTTCACAGTCAGAGGGGAGTCGGAAAACAAAGTGCTGAAAGCATCAGGCAGCGGTGACAAATGCTCAGCTGGGGATCACTATGGCTTCATAGTTTCATAGTTTGACTTCTTGACTGTCCTCCGTGGGTCTGTCTGCAGCGTGTGGACGTGAGAGAGAGAGAGAGAGAGAGAGAGAGAGAGAGAGAGCGAGAGAGAGAGAGAGAGAGAGAGAGAGAGAGAGCGAGAGAGAGAGAGAGAGATGGATTTTCCTCTGGGTCCTCCTCCAGATGTGCATACGTCATTTTTTTCATGGCTGACAAGATTTATCATTCTCCCGATTAATGACACAGAGACAGATATTACAATATTATTATATTTATTTAGAATATAATAATAATAATAATAATAATAATAATAATTATTATTATTATTATTATTGTTATTGTTATTATTATTATTATTATTATTATTATTATTATTATTATTATATTTATTTACAATATATATTATTATTATTATTTTATATATTATTATATAATTCTGAAGGGATTCTACAGTATTATAGATTATTTGGTACGGACAAAAATAATAAAGCTTTATTTATAAATGCTTCACTTAGTTTGACTAATTTATATATTATATATATTCTAAATAAATATAATAATAAAAACAATAATTATTATTTATTATTATTATTATTATTATTATTATTATTATTATTATTATTATTATATCATTCTGAAGGGATTCTACATACTACTATAGGTTGTTTGATGCAGACAAAAATAATTAACCTTTACCTAAGCTTTTCCTTTTTTGCACCAGCTATTTTACTGTAGTATATTAGATATATTTAAAAATAATCAATTTATGACGTACAGGAACATACAGATATAACTATATTATTATATTTATTTAGAATATACATAATATTATATATGATGATGATAATAATCTAAATAAATATTATATATATATATATATATATAATATCATATTTATTTTAAAAATATTCTTAATATAATTTAATATAATAAATAATATTATGTTTTTGTAGAATGCATATATACATACTAAATAATTAATATTAACTATAGATAATAATATATATCATTATAAAAAAAGTATACATACAGAGTACTTAACTTTCCATTTTTAATACATGCACTGTATGAAAAGTAAATAAGCTCCAGAGTGGTGGACTCAGGCTTTCTGAGGGGTGGGGGAGAAAAAAAATGTCACCAGCTGCATGTGGTGGTTGCACCTGTGTGGAGGAAGTTTAATAGGATGTAGGTCAGCATATATGGCACCGCATCATGTTTTTCCATTTAAGGGCAACCATTAGTGCTCGGCATTTCATTTCCTTCTCTAGAAAGTCACTCTTAAAGACATCACATGGTTCCAGTGAAAAAGCACCCAAGAGGGCTCCTCAGCTCTGTGTCGGTTTTTTGAGAGCACATGAGAGCACCATCATTTTCAAATTATTTATTTATTTTTGCATTATTCAAAATTTTATTTTCTCATTTTTACATTTGTTTATTTATTTTGTCCTTGTATTTTATCTTTTTTTAATGTATTATATATATTTTAATACATTTGTTAATGTATTTATTTATGTAATTATTCATTTATGTATTATTTGTCCTTGGCAAAAATACATGAATAGAAAAAAAATAGTTAAATAGCAAAGTAAATAAATAAAGGAGTTCATGCAAAAGTAAAAAAAAAAAAAAGGACAAAATGAAAACACAAATATAAATTTTTGCATTTTATCCATGTAATAATGCCTACAAATACTTTTAATATGTCTTTTGGAACATTTAATGTCATATTTATTTATTGTTCTGACCTCTTCTGTCCTCCACTCTCCTCCTCCTCCCTCAATGCAAAATCCAGATATGAATGTGCAAAAAGTTTCCATTAGAGCACAGGAGGTTTTAAGTTTCCACATCAAACTTGTGTTGCCTATTTGAGCATTTACTGGCCTCCAAACAGTAGCCTCCAATGCTATCTAACCCTAATATTAAAACAACATAACATAAATAAACACAGCACTTAAGTACATTTACAAAGTTATTTTGGTCTTTTTATTTCTATATTTTTGTGAATTACAGTTTTTCTCAGTCGCTTTGATGCATTTCTCACATCACTATTTACATTTGCACAACAGTTAATGCATTTCTCAAAACAATTAGTACAAACTGCAAAACCTAGTTGATTACCTGCAAAAGTGTGTCACTTGCTCAAAATAGAGTCATAGCTCATTCCTCAAAACCAAGTATTCATGTCAGTAAAAGTGTCAGCATCATCAAGATAAAAAAAAGTCCTGACACCATGTTTATGAACCAGATAGTCAAATGTCTCTGTCATGTTTTCATTATGACAGTTTACTCTGGAATTGTTTTCCAATGCAAAAAAGTCAGATCTTGATGACATTACCTGAAAATGCTCCAGACAGACTATATACTAATAACACAGCCACTTGAAAACTACAGTAAAGTTACACATTACTGTATTTAGTGAGGTAACTGAGTACAACACACTGAATATGTATGTTTCACTTTTTTATTGCATATGCACTTTGCAATTCTAATTTGTTCACAGCATTGTGCAAAAGAAAAAATACACTCTTATTTACAACAAACATAAAGTCCTAGTCACTGTATTGTAGAAATGGTCCACACTATTTCCTGCTGATTCATATATGTTGTAAAGTGTTTATGGGATTCAGCTCTGTGTGATTGTAGAGAAGTGGCTTATTGTATTGGTATCAACTAATGCTTCACACAGCCTTCTCATCAGTGAAAGCTAAGGTTCATGTGAAAGAAATTATTAAATTCCAGAGACATTTTCAGTAAAAAAATAAAGACTTTAAAAAGATATATAACATTTGCTTGACAGATTTTTGTATGTAATGACTCAAGCAATGAAATGAGGACTATTAGTTTTATATGGAATGAATATCCAGCATTCACAAGTATAGTTAATTTTGACTGACATGTCATAAACAATGTTAATGTTATAAAACAGCAGAGAGTTGTATGAAAGCATTTGATGCATGTCCAAAAGCATTTGTAATGTGTTGGAAGGAATGAGGAACTGCTACTATGATGAGCACAAATGACTAAATGTTGTGGCGGTTGGACTAACTGTTGTGCAAATGTTAATATTGATGTGAGAAATGCACCAAAGCGACTGAGAAAAACTGTAAAACTAATTCTGTGTATTTCTATGAACCGACACTGACACCTTGTGGTAAGAAAGAAACATTTCACACTTAATCCATTAAGACATTAATCGCCCTATAGGAATGTATTTATATATATAGGATATACATAAGAAATGTACAGTATAGTTATAAAATGTATATATTCAGTGTAAACCATTTAATGTAAAGAAAAAGTTTTATGAATGGAAAGTAATCCGTTAAGCCCCGCCCCCTGACGTCATGCGCTAAAATATACGGAAGTGGCTCAGAACTTGTCAACAAGAAAGGCCGACTGACACGGTAACGTACTCAGCTCCTGTCGTTTTTTTGTCGTTTAATTGTGTTGTTGCCGCTTCTTGACTACATGTTGTGAGTTCCTTGGGTACTTAAATCCCCCGTGTCGTGTTTGGAAACCTTTTCTTGACGTGTCGCCGCCTGTAAAAACGCGTTTTAACGAGAACTGGAGTGAGGATGTTAGCAGTTAGCCGTTAGCTCCGCAGGTTAAAGCTCCGGTAGACTAGATCCATAGTGAGGACCATAGACGGCCAGCAGCGGCTCTCTGCTGCTCCTACAAACACAAACTGGCTCGCAACGTCAACACAGGACATATTGTAAACTTGTAGGTAATTAAATTTAATATTTATCGACCAGAATCCGATTATCCTCACAGTTTCACGTCACTGGGGATAACAGAAAGACTATGAAAGTGTTCGTGTGGGGAGGATTTCTTCTCGGAAATGCTAATAACTCGTTCCTGGCGTCATTGTTGAGAAGATTAGGGGAAGGAAGTCGCTGTTTGTGTGTGTGTGTGTGTGTGTGAGTGTGAGTGTGTTCAAGATCAAAATAACATCAAGCTCAAGAGGCCCTGTGTTGTTTTCCTGCCCGGATATCTATATAGCAGCAGTGGTTTGATTATAGATATACAGTCATGGAAACAAATTATTAGACCACCCTGGTTTTCTTCAAGTTCTTGTTCATTTTAATGCCTGCTACAGCTAAAGGTACATTTGTCTGGACAAATATTATGATATCAACAAAAATAGCTCATAAGAGTTTAATTTAAGAGCTGATATCTAGACATTTTCCATGGTTTTCTTGATAATGATTTTGGTTGTTATCAAGGTATCATTAGTAAATTTTGATATTATACATTTAAAATAGTAAAACTCTTAAACTGCAGACCCTTATATTCATATGGGTTAGTTTTTCTGATTATTTTCTATTTTCACGTGTAAATTAGTATTGTTCATAGTAAAATATTACTTTTTAAACATTTTATTAGCCCCCCTATGAATACAAATATAGTCATAGCTATTATTGAGTAAAGTTTGACCATATGGCTAAAATTAAATATGATATTTGCGACTAAATACATTGAGATGGCGATAACCATTGTTGCTTTCACAAATATTTACAGAAAAAAATAGATAATGTTTAGTGGTTTGTTTGTCTGTCTGTCTGTCTCTACCTACAGTAGTGGAGCAGTAGTCAAATTTGTATGCTTACCTTTTTAAGCTTCCTTGTTTTAACCAAGGAAAAATCCAAGAATTGCTTGTATTTGTACACAGTTTCCTAGCTATTAAAGCTGATTTGGACTTTGAATTGTTTGGGCTACAACTAGGAAAAACGGTCTGAGTTTACATTTTCAGATTCCTTGTTTTATTCAACCAATGGCTCAAATCCCTAAGATATTTAGTTTGGTGTCATAGAAGACCAAGAAACCTTTTCTTTGTAGAAAAGTACATAATAGCAACACACAGTTGCTTTCCTTTCATAGACTTAATGCTTTATTTCTAATCACAACTACTGAATGAGCTCTTCAGCTGTGTTAGCTGGCCTGTTTGTTGGCAGAGTACGATTGTAATAACATTATGGGGCTGTTTTATGGTTGGCAAATAAATCTAACACACCTCTTATTCACCATCTCTACTTTCACTTTGCAGATGATGTCTTCCTGAACAAACCTCCCAAAATGGAGCTACTCTGAAGTTTTTTTTAAAAAGCCCTTTTAAAGTCTTCAGTTTTTATATAATTTCCAACATTTTGGAGGAGAAGCACTACCACAATGACCGTCACTTACAACTTTTGTGCCCTCCTAGTTTTCACCATAACAGGTGAGTGAATACACATTAATCAGTTTGACTGTCTTTTGTCTGTCCGCGTATCTATCTAACTTTAAGTGTTTATCAAGCAAAGGTCGTGTTTGCATTTCTAATGTCATTCAGCATTTACGACCTGTGAGCCGTGGTGATAAAACACCTGCCTGACTTGCTCTGTTTTTGCTTATTTCCTCTGCAGCATGCAGCCGTTTTGAGCCGGCCCTCTGCTCCGGTAAGGAAACAAACTAGTCAGCACTTTATCACATGTTGTAACTGTGGATGCCATGAAAAGGTTTTTTTAAATGTCACTTTCTGCTTGCATACTTTTCTGTAACATGCAATGTGTCCTAATCATGGTAACAGTAGACATGCAGATCATATTAACAGTAGTTTTATTTCCTTTATGCCACACTACTTCTCCTAATTTCAACTGTCGTGTAATGAAATTAATCTTTAACACCTCACAGCTAGGCGTGTCACGATAACACATTTTATAAGACGATGTATTTTCCCAGAAACGATCATGATAAACTATAGTATGGTTGATGTTGTTTTATGCCACTGATATAATGAAATTAGAGCAAAACAATCCAAGTACATCCTTTTCAACAGCAATTATTTTTTAAATCTCAAGAATATTAAACATTGGAATTGAATTGTTGAAAATAAATATTAAAATATCCTAGATAAATAAAACATAAATAATTAAACTACAGTCAAAATAAATAAAATGGACTCGCAGGCTCTGTTAACAAAAAAAATGCACTGAGGTAAATATTTTTAATTATCTAACTTTATATTACAAATAACATAAACAGCTGGAATGGCTGCTTGGGAAATATAGGTTTCTTTCGGCATTCGACATTTGCAGCATTACCTTAAACACAACACAAAAAAATATGTAAAGGACGATATATCGAGTCCAGAAAAAACTATTGTGTCCATTTTATATATCGAACGATAAGTCGATATATAATATAGTCGATAGTAGTTATTGTGACGGGCCTTCTCACAGGTTCAACAACATACACTAACGGTTTAGTTATATTAAAACGGGAGTTATTTTGCCTTCTTAACCTTTGCTCCTTTTGTTCCAATGTCTCTCAGCCCGCTGTGGGCATTCCCTCCAAGTCTTGGACAACAAAGTGGGAGAGATCAGGAGTTCTATTTACCACAGCTGGTCCTACCGCTTCGGCCCCAGCTATGACTGCTGGATCATCGAGGGTCCGGAAGATGAACCTATCGTTCTCAGGTAAAGGCACCGAGGGAATGTGAACTACCGGCTATAATTGTTTGCTGTACAGGAGCATCTCAAAAAATTATAATATGATAGAAAAGTTTATTTATGTCAGTAATTCAATTCAAAAATTGGAAATAACACATTATATAGATCCATTACACACAGAATGAAACATTTCATGTCTTAATTTATTCAATTTATTCTAATTATTCTAATTATGGCTTATTTATAATGAAGACCTAAAATTCAGAGTCTCAAAAACTTGAATATTACAAAAGACCAATTTTAAAAAGTATGTTTAATATGGAAATGTTGGCCTCTGAAAAGTATGTCATCTATATGACTCAATACTTGGTTGGGGCTGTTTGACTTAAACTACTGGAAATTGACTTTTCCATCATATTCTAATGTATTGAGATGCACTTATATATCTGATGCTATCTGCAACAATAATGCACAGAATGTACCTGACTTTTATGTAATTCAGAGGCACAAGATGTGCTGTACTATTGAATGTCTTTACTACAGGGGAAATATTGGGAAACCTGATCTTGATCTTGCCTGATCATGTTCTTTGGTGAGGATGCAATGTTGAGGGTTCCTACAGGCTCTGGCAATCTTTGAAAACACAAAAATATTTTTGAAGTGGGTGTTTTCAGGATTTGAAAAGTGATGAGCTAGTGAATAAAGTAACTTATAGTTTAGGTTATAGGTTGACAAGTCTACTTACTAACAGGACACACGTTTAGAAACATTTTCCTTTCATTTTGATGTCACAAAAACATCATTTTATACTGTTATCAGTGTTACAATCAGTCTTAGAAATTGACTTTGGACCTCAACCTATCAAAGTAATAAATGCCACACCTCAACAGTGACACACAAGAGACATACCGAGAAAGAATTGATTAAACTAAGGTAAACACAGAATGAACAATGGAACAATGGCAGCATTAAAGCAGTGTATGGGTTTGTGCCATGTGTGCTGTGGAGGAGCTTTTTTCTTCTCTTTATAGCACAATAACATCTAAGTAAGTGTTATTAAGAAGTGGAATATAATGTAAAATATAAATTACAATAGCTGTAAGGTGTTGGAAAAGCTTGAATGTATAACTTAAAAATGCTTAAAGTGCTTGAATTTGACTTTGAGAAAAGGTTTTTGTAGCTCTCTTTATGGATAAAGTTATCAGACTGGAAGGTTTTAAATTAATCCAGCAAAATTAAAACCTGACAGATTAAGAATTTGATCACATTGGTGCCAAAATCGGTAAAAACGATCAAATATAGCCATTAAGCTGTCCTTGTCAGTGATTTGCAGCATTGCCCATTATGTCCTAATGCACCCAGAGATATTAAAGGAACAACTATATAGAGCATATTGTGTCACTTTCGTCCAAAAAAAATGCTGCCTCTTACTTGGTACTTTTATATAAGTAAGATTGTGTTCTTGCTAATTTCACTCTAAATCTTTTCTCAGCTTTTCCCAGTTTTCAGCGCGGTGTAGGAAGGAATGGGTGTCCATAAAATCCTCAGCTGGCGGTGAGCCCGTTGGCCTTTGTGGCTCCAAGTTGCCGCAACCGATGGAGTTTCCAGGGGGAAATATTACAGTGATGCACCACTTCCTCCCACATCTGTTCCCTGTGTCGTCCTTTCGGTTGACCTACGCCAGAGGTATGAGAGCATCACCTTTCTTTTTTCTCAAACATATTTTTGTTTAAACATTTTTAAAGTGCTGTCAAGGGAAAAAAATCGAGGTGTATCATGTGATAGGGCTGGGCGATATGGACCAAAAGTCACATCCTGATATATTTAGGCTGAATATCGATATACGATATATATACTGATATTTTTATTGCAAAGTGAGAGCAAATGTTCAGTCAAAGTCAAATATGACATGACATGACAAATATGTCACAAGTAGTTGTTGTTTTTGTTTGGTAATATTTTTATTGCATTTTTCAACATAGACAAAAACGACAAACAACAACACACTGGCCACAAAAAAACTAACAAATATCCAACTACTTATTATGTAATACAGACAATACAATGAAAATGCTCTGTCCAGGCCTGGAATTTCATCATTTTAGGGGCAAGGCCACTTGGCCTTTTGTGTTGTCAATTTTTTGAGGGCACAAAGGCCAAAAGCCAGGGCTATAAAATAAAACAATGATTTTAAGTCCACGTTCAAAATGAATTTAATTTAAGGACTAGTAATGACGCTTCTGAGGAAGATTGGAGCCTCGGTTGAAACTGTCAAACAGGTAAAGAAACATCTCCTTGTAAAGTAAAATGCATCAATCTTTTGCTCTTTGAGAGCTAAATGAGAGCAAACACCTCACAGAACATTTTTCACAGTCAGGAGATACTCCTATTATAAAATCTTTGTTATCCTACTGTGTCATTTTTAATTGCTGTCAACATGCTTTCCTCTAGGACATGGAGCAGCCAGCCAGTGTGGAAAAATGGCTGGCTAGATTTTTTTTCATAAAATCCCAAATTTGGTGCCTCTCACATATTTTAATGCCACTATTCCATCATATACTCTGATCTTAATCATTGCATATTTTAAAGGAGAATAAAGGTTCTTGTATATTTTATTTAAGGCCTCTTATTTTGACAGTCTTCTTGTAAATTCTGTGGTCGATTCTGTTAACACACTGTGCTCTTATTTTGAAAGCTGCATCCGTTTAGCGACAGGAAGTTATTCAAAACAGTAAATCAGTTTAGTGTGATTAAAACAACTTTAAAATGCTGTGTTTTTTGAAAGGAAATTTAAAAATGATAATAAACAGAAAATGAATGCCCTGCCTTCATAACCCAAAAACATCAGTTAGCCAGTTTCCCTCATTGCCATCTATCATCCCTTTTAATACAATAGTTGAGTCTTTTACCAGCGTATTAAAAGAAGGGTGCCCAGATCTTTAAAAAAAATCATCCATCTTACACTTACATCTGTGTGTTAAATATGACACAAGTAGTTTTATTGAAACAGTTTATTTTTAATCAAAGCTCCATAAAGTGCACATTTAAATAAAAAAAACTTAAATAAAAATAGCCTATGAAATAAAATAGGCCACTCTTTTTCTGAAATAAATATATTTATTTGAGGAAAGACTAACGAACATTACAAAATAACTAAATATGGCAAACCCTAGTAAGGGCAGCATTTATATATAAAGAAAAAATAATTGAACTATATCAATATATGCAATATGGTCTTTCCATCTCCCATTTAAAAATATATCGATGTATTTTTTATATTGATATATCGCCCAGCCCTATCATGTATTAACCCATTGAAGCCTGGAAAGCGTTTACGTCGTTTTGTAGTATTTTGTATAAGCTCTCAAATACTTTTTGAATTTCATTTCTATCTGCTACAGAGGCTGAAAAATCTATTATTCAGTAGAAGAGTTCACACTTTTTTTTCCAGAATTTTTCCAGAATTTCCAGAAAATTAGAGGCTTATTTTAAAATCGCCCAGCGGTTTTTCAGGCCTCAATGGGTTAATGTATTCGTATGTGGAATAAGTAATAAGAAATTTGCATTTCTGCTGCATGTTTCAGTTGTTGTTGTTGTCAAACTCTAATCTAGATTCTTCTCTTCTCTGTTTCTTCACATCCAGACACCGGTGACTGCCCGGTCACATCCTTCGAGTGCCTGGGCGGCCGCTGCCTTCCCTTCTCGTGGCGCTGTAACGGCCAGGTGGAGTGTCTCGGCGAAGGCCGCGGCCTCGGCAGCGACGAGCAGGGCTGTGGTGCAGAGGCGGAGACCCCAGAACCCCCAAAGTACGGCAGCACACAGACAGAAGAGGCCAAAGCAGAGGCGTACACAGAGAAGAACCACGAGAGGGACTCTGAGAGACATTATCTCACAGATTCTGAGTCTGATCTGTGGGCGCTGCTGAAGGAGAGGCAGGAGGAGGAGGAGGACCAGGAGCAGCCTCAGACCCACAGGGAGCCCGTTGTGACGCCCACTCCCATTGAGTGGCCCTGTGGAGGACACCTCCAGACCTTCTACGGGACCTTCTCCCCTCCAGCCATCCGGGGCCCTGCACTGTTCTGTGTGTGGACTCTGGACCCTCAGGACTCGAGGCCACTGAGACTGGACCTGCAGCAGCTGGTGCTGGGGCCCGGAGACAGACTCACTGTGTACAACATGGAGCAAGGCAAAGGAGACATTATCAAAATTGTGAGTTTCTCTTACGTATGTAGCCAAATATTTATAAACCCTCCTTTTTAAAAAAACAAACCAGTCGGCACGTTTCCATTCGGTACTTTTCCCTCAAGTGAGCCGCTATCGGTGTGGTTTGGTAGAGAGGATCCGCCCAAGATCCACCCAGCTTCATCGGTTAGCAGCTCAGAAAGTAACTGCCTCAGTAGCTACTTTCTGAGCCGCTACTAACTAGTCGACGCTGATTGTATTTACATTACATTACATTACATGTCATTTAGCAGACGCTTTTGTCCAAAGCGACTTACAATAAGTGCATTCAACCTGATGGTACTAGACATAGACCATAGGAATCGAGTAAGTACATAACTTTAAGAGCTAACTGTCATTGCTACAGGAGTGCTATATGTTAAAGAAGAAAAGAATAGAAAAGAAGAAGAAGAAGAAGAAGAAGAAGAAGAAGAGCAATTTTTTTTTTTTTTTTTTTTTTTTTAAATATATATATGTGTTAGGTGACCATGGCTTAACCGAGGTATTGTTGGAAGAGATAGGTCTTCAGCCTGCGGCGGAAGATGTACAGGCTGTCTGAGGTCCTGATGTCGGTGGGGAGCTCGTTCCACCATTTGGGAGCCAAGACAGAGAAAAGTCTGGAGGTGGTTTTGAGGCGAGTTGACCCGCGGAGGGTGGGAGTCGCCAGCTGTTTGGCTGATGCAGAGCGGAGAGGACGGGCAGGGGTGTAGAGTTTGACAAGGTCCTGGATGTAAGTAGGACCTGAACCATTAGCAGCAGAGTACGCCAGAGCTAGAGTCTTGAAGCGTATCCGAGCAGCCACAGGTAGCCAGTGCAGGGAGCGGAGGAGAGGTGTTGTGTGTGAAAATTTGGGAAGATTGAAGACCAATCGAGCAGCTGCATTCTGGATGAGTTGCAGAGGTCGGATGGCTTTGGCAGGCAGACCTGCCATGAGGGAGTTGCAGTAGTCCAGGCGTGAGATGACCAGTGCCTGGACCAGGACCTGAGCTGCCTTCTGAGTGAGAAACGGACGGATTCTCCTGATGTTATGCAGCAAGAATCTGCAAGATCTTGAGGTGGCGGTGATGTTTGTGGAGAGGGACAGTTGGTTGTCAAGAGTCACGCCAAGGTTCTTGGCGGTTTCTGTGGAGACAACCACTGTGTTCTGCACAGTGATGTGGAGGTCAGTGGTGGGGGAGCCCTTCCCTGGGAGGTAGAGTAGCTCAGTCTTGCCCAGGTTGAGTTTGAGGTGGTGCGAGGACATCCACTGGGAGATGTCGGCCAGACATGCAGAGATACGTGCTGCTGCCTGTGTTTCAGACTGGGGAAATGAGAAGATTAGCTGGGTGTCGTCGGCATAGCTATGATAGGAGAAGCCATGCGAGTGGATGAGGGAGCCAAGGGAGTTGGTGTAAATCGAGAAGAGGAGCGGACCAAGGACCGAGCCTTGAGGGACCCCGGTGGTGAGTAGACAGGGTTCTGAAACAGAACCCCTCCAGGTTACACGGAAGGTGCGGTCCTTGAGGTAGGATTTGAGCAGAGACAAGGCAGAGCCAGATACTCCCAGGTGATGAAGGGTGGAGATGAGGATCTGGTGATCCACAGTGTCAAAAGCTGCAGAGAGGTCCAGTAGAACCACAACAGATGAGAGAGAGGCTGCCTTCGCCTTGTGAAGCTGTTCAGTCACAGCGAGAAGGGCAGTCTCTGTTGAGTGGCCCTTCTTAAAACCAGACTGGTGAGGGTCAAGGAGGTTGTGCCCATGCAGATAGCAGGATAGTTGGTTGAAGATAGCCCGTTCCAGAGTTTTGGAGAGGAACGGCAGGAGAGAGACGGGTCTGTAGTTGTCCACTAAGGATGGGTCGAGGGTGGATTTCTTTAGGAGAGGATTCACCCTTGCTTCCTTCAGAGAGTTAGGAAAGCAGCCAGTAGTCGAGGAAGTGTTGATAAGATGGGAGAGGAACGGGAGGAGATCAGGAGCAATAGACTGAAACAGGTGGGAGGGAATAGGATCGAGCTGACAAGTGGTAGGACGGGCAGAGGTTACAAGGCTGAGCACTTGAGGAGGAGACAGTGGAGTGAATGCTGAGAGGGAGGGAGACGCTGATGGGGAGGGAGGAGAGGCAGGTTGTGAGACTGGATGGGTAAATGACGAGCGTATTTCCTCAATCTTTTTCAGGAAGTGGTTGACAAAGTGGATCGGTAGGAGGGAGGAGGTAGGAGGGGGGGTTGGAGGGACCAGGAGATTTGTAAAGATTGAGTAGAGCTTCTTCGGGTTGGAGAATGAAGATTGAATCTTGGCCTGATAGAAAGAGCTTTTTCCAGCTGAGATCAGAGATGAGAAGGCAGCAAGAAGAGATTGGTAGTTGCGTAGGTCCTCAGGGTGTTTAGTTTTCTGCCATTTCCGTTCTGCTGCCCGTAGGGGAGCTCTGGTGGCACGCACAGAGTCCGACAGCCAAGGGGCAGGGGAGGACTTGCGCACTTTCCGAGGAGTGAGAGGACAGAGTGAGTCAAGAGAGGAGGAGAGGGTGGCAAGGAGAGTGTCGGTTGCAGAGTTGGGCTGCAGAAGTGAGAATGAGTCTGATGAAGGGAGGGATGAGAGAACAGTTGAGGCCAGAGAAGGAGGAGAGAGAGAGCGAATGTTGCGGCGGACCAGTGTGGTATCTGTCGGTGAGGGCAGACAGTCCGATCGGGAGAGTGGGAGGGAGAACTTGATAAAGTAGTGGTCGGAGACATGAAGTGGGGTTACAGAGAGATTGGTAGTCGAGCAACTCCTGGTGAAAATGAGATCGAGGAGGTTGCCAGCTTTGTGAGTAGGGGGTGATGGAGTTGTAGTTGTATTTGGTTGTAGTTGGTGGCTTCGCACATGCATGACTCAGTTGCAAACTGGATGCTGAGGGGTTAACATCCCCTGCTCTGACTGCAGCTGGGAGAGACTGCTGCAGGAGGACTGGGCCGCTTGTGAGTGCTTTGGGACGGTACCTGCTACTCGTTAAGAAGAGTAGGAACGAGTCTCCAAAAGTCTCCAATAACACCAGAAAAAGGAGCTAGATTTGTCGCTAGTCACTTTTTTGAAAAAGAGTCGCTAGAATGGTCTGAATAGTCGCTAAATATAGAGACAAAGTCGATAAGTTGGCAGCACTGCTTGCCAGTCGGTTTGTTGTCATATTCGAACTCTGTTGGTTAGCCGCTACCAAAGTAACTGAATGGGAATATATTTTGTGTAGGTTTCTAATGAATGAAGCCGTAGCTTGAGGCTCTTAACGATTTCCTTTCTCCTAATCAAAATTTAAAAAAATTCACACTCGACTCTGACTCTGGAGAGTTAAACTGTTTTTTAAAATGAATTTCTTTTATACAAGAGCCTCGATTATACGCATTAAACTCCTCCCCTCTTTGTGTGAGAATCGAAGGCAAATAAAGGTGCGCTGCTACGAGGAAGTAACTATTAGAGTCACATATTTTCTCAAATATTTCAAGTGCAATATAAATGACAATGAATGCAAATTATCTGCACACATTTAAATGAGAGGAATCAAATAATTATCTTGTTACATTGCTGCAAATATTGTACATATTCTTTTATCCCACTACAAAAGTACCTGTTTGGGAACCGAGGCCGAGGGGGAACTAACTAGTGGGCGGGGCCAAAACACTCAGCTGCTTTCCAAAAAGTACTCGGTGGAAACACTCCTAATGATGATGTTTCCTTTTCTCTTTACAGATCACCAGCTCTTCCAATTACAAATCAGTCCAAGTTGAGTCCCACACCGGCCTGATGTCGATGACGTATGAGACTCTTCCCAGCTCGGAGGGGAGCGGCTTCAACGCCACGTTCCACGTGGGGACGTACTGCCCCCCGTGGGAGGGCCGGTGTGGCGGAGCGGCAGGAGGCTGCTACACCAAGGAGCAGCACTGCGACGGGAAATGGGACTGTCCCGAGACGGGCAAGGACGAGGAGGGCTGCCGGGGCTGCGGCATCAACCAGTTCGCCTGCGGCGTGGCGGGGCAGCGAGCCGTGGCATCCAGTCACTTCGCTGGCAGACCGGTGTGCTACCCGGTCACAGAGAGATGCAACTACCAGCTGTACTGTGCTGACGGCAGCGACGAGAGGGACTGCACCGTGTGTCAGCCGGGGACCTTTCATTGTGACAGTGACAGGTCAGTGTCTGAAAATCTGTTAATCTGGCTCAGAGAGGACAGCTGTCTCATTCTCTTCTGGACCCTGTGAGCTGCAGTTGACTAAACAGTTTTTCTCAAGGGTTCAATTTGAAGCCGTTCTGGGTCTTAAGCCTGATTTCCACCGGGCACGTTACTGCAGCGTCACGTCAGCGTCGCGTATGACGTTGCAAATAGGTAACACTCTAATCAATGAGAGCATTTCCACCGGGCGCGTAGCGTAACGTTACAGCAGCGTCACGTCAGCGTCTCTACGCGAGCATTTCCGCGAGACGCTGCCAAACCGCGTAAATCTCAACAGAGCAGATCGCACCAGACAGGAAGTCCGACTCAGAATCAGCGTAAAACACTTCCGCCCCTTTCAAAATAAAACACAATACGCAGTTCATGCAGCCTAAAACTATTTCACATCAACATTATGTTATGACCGGGGCACCAGATCAGCAATCAATCAATCAAAGGGTCTCAGAGGATCGGCGACACGGACGACAAGAGACTGATTGTTGAAGTGGAACATCATACAATCATTTATGACATAACATATTGTTTTTATAGGGATAGATGGTCAGATCAACATATCTTTCACCTCAGAGAGGCAAAGTAAGTTGGTTTTTGTTGTTGTTGACTTTATACACACAGTTTATCCATAGACTGTATAAATAGAGTTTAAAGTTTATCATGGGATCTTGCGGTCTCCCGTATGGTCAGGATTATCGCGTGATCTCGTTATCTCGCGTGTATACGGCCGGCTCGCTAAGCTGACGTGCTGCTGCTGTAACGCGTCCGGTGGAAATCCCCAGTTAGGATCTGATCGCAGTACGTGCTCTTTGTTATAGAAGTAGATGATTAAACTTTCAAACCTGTAAGACTTCCAATTTGACTTGGTGTCAAAGGCTTATTTGTCATTTTGCAGAAAGACAAAACTGTTGATTTATTGTCAGTTCAGCTACTATTTTTTGTTGTTGCCATAAATGCTGATATGGTTTGTGTCAGGTTAGTTAAGTATCAGTTTCTAGGTGTGTCTTGGTTATAATAGAAGTGTGTGAGTCAGAGGGTGTGTGCAGAAATATGACCGTCTCAGAGCAAATTGATTTTTATGAAGTATGGGACATTAAGTCGATTTTGTGGGTTTACAGTTGTTTTGATTTTAGTGGAAAAAAAGGTCTGCAATGTATATTCAGTGCAGGTTTCCAATGAATGAAGCCGTAGCTTGATGCTCTTAACGATTTCCTTTCTTCTAATCCAAATCAAAAAAATTCACACGACGACGCTGTAGAGTTGAACTGTTTTTTTGTTTTGTTTTTTTATACAAGAGCCTCGATTATACACACTAAACTCCTTCCTTCTATGTGTGAGAATTCGAAGGCAAATAAAGGTGCGCTGCTACAAGGAAGTAACTATTGGAGCCAAATATTTTCTCAAATATTTCAAGTGCAATATAAATGACAATGAATGCAAATTATCTGCACACATTTTAAATGAGAAGAATAGTTATCTTATTGCATTGCTGTTAATATCACAAATATATTCCTTTTAAAATTCAGTTTAAATCAATAAATCAGGTAAATGACTGCCTGGTTTTTAATTTTTATGGTTATATAATAGTGATTCATTCCACACTACTGTAATTAATACAGAAAATACAAAAAAATACACTTTTACATTTTAACATTAAACAACACGTGGGTAAATGACAACATCTAAAAATGTTTATGTATATATAAACAAATACATAGGCACCCTTTTCATACAAATACTCTTGCATGAGTATATATATATATATATATATATATATATATATATAAGCATACTAAAAATTGGGGATAGTTGTTTGTACATTGATTGTAGTTAAATTTAGTTTGGACACATTGGAACTTATTCAATGTTTTTTCTTTATTTCTAAAGACATCAAAGCTATGAAAGAGCAATGAGAATTTAAGAATAAATAAGAAAATAATTTAAACAAACTAGAATGTTTTTATATTTTAGATTATTTAAAGTAGCCAACGTTTCTGGTTTGTTTAACACTTTTTTTTTTTAACTACATAATTCCACATGTATTCCATCATAGTTTCGATGTCTTCAGTATTAAACTACAATGTTGAAAATAATAAAAAATAAAGAAAGAAAAACCATTGCATGAGAAGGTGTGTTCAAACCTTTTGGTACTGTGTGTGTGTATATATATATATATATATATATATATATATATATATATATATATATAATTGAAAAATATATTGAATGGAGTAATTTTTGAAAAAAATTGTGTTTTATTTAATTTTAAGACACCTGCGTAAAAAAATTAAATAGAAAAAAAAAAATAGAAAACAAATAATTAAAATTAATATATAAAGGCAAACAAAAAAATCTGAATAAATTAATAAAACAGCAATAAATAAATTAAAATAAAAAGACAAAAAATAGGTTTGTTCTTTGTGTAACCTAATTTATGTATATATATATATATATATATATATATATATATATATATATATATTACATTGTTGTATTATATACATTGTTGTATTTATATACAGTGCTGTACTGTACATAGAAGGACACACTTGAGATAAAACCCAAGGTCCAAACATTTAGTGCAACAATAGAAAGACTATAAATACAACGAGCAGTAAGCCGTAAACAGCAGCTGGAGTTATTCCTGCTCCTCTGACACACAGACGGCCCTTTGTTCCCTCTGCAGGTGTGTGTTTGAGAGCTGGCGCTGTGACGGCCAGGTGGACTGTAAGGACGGGACGGACGAGCTCAACTGCACCGTCATCCTGCCCCGCAAGGTCATCACCGCGGCAACGGTGGGCAGCCTGGTCTGTGGGCTCCTGCTGGTCATCGCCATGGGCTGCACCTGTAAACTGTACTCGCTCAGGACCAGGGAGTACAGGTAACCAGTTCTACTGCAACAGAGCCCGTTCACTGTCCACTCACTAGCTTTTGGGATATTGTTTGAGGCAGCATGTTCACCACTTATTGTCATTCACAGTTATGGGCTGAAATATGTGCCACCAGAAACTGAATTTGAATTATTTATATTTGAATTTGAGTTGCTTAACTTGAATAACTGCATTACAAAACTGAATTTGAATCACATAATTTGAATTTGTACTGTTCAGTTTGAATCATTGCAGTGAGAAACTAAATCTGAATTGTAATTTGAAATTGAATTTATTAGTTTGGAACTGAACATTTAGTTCTCACAATTCAAATTCAGTTCACAAAATTCAGTTTCAATTTTCTGCGACGAACATCCCGGTAGTTGAAGCAGAGCAATCAACTACTATTGACGAACCTGTCAATCGTAAAACTAACTCACGTGTGATTATACTGTAAAGATAACGTCAAAGAGTTTTCACAGTAATCTTGCATATTTAAATGTGCTTTGTGTTTAAATAAGTTTTGGATAAAATTTAACCCAGTAATTCATGTTAGCAAGGTTTGATACACTAAGCTAATTTTACTCAAATTAATCCTCTTGTATTTCTGTGTGTTTTATAATTGTTATTGCAACTTTCAGTTTGCAAACTGTAGCTTTATCCAACTTAATTCTCAGCTCATTATTGACGTACGGCCGCAGAACTTAATGCTTGGCCGTGTTTCAGTTCAGTGATACTGATACGCAGTCAAAGATAACATTAACTTAAAAAATGCAAAGATTGATTAAAAAATTCCATGTAATCGACCAAATTCTGAACGACCAGTAATCGATCATCGATTAATTATTCCCATCCCTAGTTGTTGGTGCTGCACAACAAAACAATGTGGCATCAGTTGAGAGTGAATCAGCAGTGCAGCGGTGTGTGTGTGTGTGTGCATCTAAATGTGTGTATGTATGTTTTCTTGCAGCTTGTTTGCTCCGATCAGTCGCCAGGAAGCGGAGCTGATCCAGCAGCAGGCTCCTCCCTCCTACGGTCAGCTGATCGCACAGGGCATCATCCCCCCAGTGGAGGACTTCCCCACAGAAAACCCCAACGAGGTGAGAAAAAGGAGCACCAAAGTCTGTTACTGATATCTGACAATCAATGATTAGTTCAGTCTTTTCAGCTGATATTTATACATGATACGTTCAGACTAAAGCAACCTGTCGAGCACCGCAGCTTTTAAAATGTGGATGTTTTGCTTTTAAGTTTTTTCATCTGATCATGTGTGCAGCAAGTACAGAGATGCTGTTGTTGTTTATAAAAAAATGTTTTGCCTCAGGCTCCTCACAGCAATATAAATATCTGCAGTCATGGAACAAATTATTAGACCAGCCTTGTTTTCTCCAATTTCTTGTTCATTTTAATGCCTGGTACAACTAAAGGTACATTTACTTAATGATTTTGGTTATTACCAAGAAAACCATGGAAAAAAATGTCTAGACACTTATGAGCTCTTTTTGTTGTTATCATTATATTTGTCCAAACAAATGTACCTTTAGTTATACCAGGCATTAAAATGAACAAGAAACTGAAAAAACAATGGTTTAATATTTTTTTTCATGACTGTATAAAAAGAAAATCATGCAAGTAAAAGCAAAATCCGAGTCCAAGACATACAATTGGCCAGTTTAAATAAAGTCCTGAAATTAAAACAAGTGAAATATATAAGTAAAGTAATATAAATGTGTGTAGACAGGATTGAAAATGAAAACAGACTTTAAACAGGAATGTTATGTCATAAATGGCAAATAAAGGTGTTTGGTGGTAAAGTGACTATAATATTGAGCTCGGGCAGCTTTTTATATTGGCTCGATATATTCCTAAAGAAACTATCTCCTGCTACTAAAACCACCGTCATGAAGTGAACTTTGGAGTCTCAGCTCAAATGAAGCTCCCTTCATTAGAGTCTGGGTGTGAATACAGCAGCCAGCTTCACAATGAACTTAAATTTAGCCTGCTTTTAACAAAGTACGCACAATGTAACAGCTTGAAATGCATGCAAATGCATACATGGGCAAAATAAAAGCGATATATCCATCCATCCATTTTCTTCTGCTTATCCGGGGCCGGGTCGCGGGGACAGCAGGCTAAGCAGGGCATTCCAGATGTCCCTCTCCCCAGCCACAACAATATATATATATATACACAGTTCTAGCAAAAGCCTGTTTTGATAGCAGACGCTTTTATTTTAAAAGGACGAAAATAGACTTCCTGTCGACTGTTAAACGATCTCAGTGAGATTAAACTATAAGGAAGACGTCAAGTTTCAATGTTTCATGTTTTAGCCCCCGAAGAGGCATGAGGTTAGTTTTCACAGTAATCTTGCATATTTAAATGTTTTGTGTTTAAATAAGTTTTTGATCAAATTAAACCCAGTGATTCATGCTAGCAAGGTTTGATACAGTAAGATAGTTTTCCTCCAAATGAATCCTCTTGTATTTCTTTGTGTTTTTTAATTAGTTATTGCAACTTTCAGTTTACAAACTGTAGCTTTATCCAACTTAATTCTCAGCCCAAAATTAAAATAAAAAATATACAGATTGGTTAAAAATTCCACGTGATCGACCAAATTCTTGACGACTATTAATCGTTCATTGATTAATTATCCTCATCCCTAGTAGACACATCCCTCAGACTACAAACTGACCATAATAAGTCAGTTAAATGCTTAAAGATTTCAATAAATGTGACTGTGAGAACCTCATGTCTCTACCCTTCACTCTTCAGCTGCTGTAATCTATAGTCAGCCTTGTTGTCTCCGTCTGTAAGTCACATGTTTCACTGTAGCAGCCGTATTAATCAGCCGTGGGCCGAAGAAAGGAGAGTGTTAAGATGGAGCTAATGTGCTGTTACCATGCAGGTTCACTCTGAGGTGTTTTATTATTAGTTGGTAAGGAGAGCTGAGGTTGTGGAGGGATTAAGAGAATAAAACAAAGCCAGCTCTGTCTGATGGGACGCTGCCAAGCTGCTCTGAACTTGGTTTGAAGTCGCGTGTCTCGGCCTGTCACGATAATTACTATATCCACTTATCGTTTCATATATAAAAATGGACACGATAGTTCTTTTAGGCACAATAGTTATTTTCTGGACTCAATATATTGTTTACATGGGTGACTTTTTGTGCTTTTTTGTGTTTAAAGTAAAGCTGCAAATGTTTGACAGGCAGGACGAATTTGAAGAAAAAAAAAATCTCAAAGCCATAAAATGTGATGGAGTAGTTATTTCAAGTAATAAAAATTTCTAGGGGGCGCTATTAGGTCATTTCTCAACATCCATTCCCACGAATACTACGTAAATTTCACGGGAGATTGACGTATATTCCAAATATGGTGTGTTTTGGAATATGAAAAAGCCCCCAAAAAGGCGATTCATTAGGGAGATGAATAATAATAATAATAATAATAATAATAAGTGGACCTTCGGTGCTCGGTCCCTAATAATAATATTAATAATAATAATACATTGACTTTTTTAAGTACCTTTCTAACACTCAATGACACTGTACAATAGTTTAAACCAGACAAATGTTATTGTTATGTTATTTTAATAATAAAATAATAATAATAATACAATATGATATACATAATATATGATTATCTCTGAGCCTAAAAGTCTGTTTAATTTGTTTTGATTGTAGTTTATTTATGTTTTATTTATCTAGGATATTTTAATATTTCTTTTCCACATTTTAATTCTAATGTTTAATATTCTCGAGATTTAAAAATGCATTACTGTGGAAAAGGATGAACTTATTCTCCTCTAATATCGTTATAAAACGAAAACAACATCAATACAACGATACTATGGTTTATCATGATAGTTTCTGGTAAAATATAAATGTTATGGTGACAGGCCAACGCGTGTCGAGTTGCTGAAGGTGTTTTAACGTCTCCGTTGCTCCTCCTCCTCCTCCTCCTCCTCCTCCTCCTCCTCCTCCTCCTCCTCAGACCTCGTCTCTGTCTCTGAGAGGAATCCTCCAGCTCCTCCGTCAGGACGCTGCCAACTCCCCGCACCGCAGACGCCGGCCCCGATTCATCCGCCGGGCCGTCCGTCGCATGAGGAGGTGGGGCCTGATCCCGCGGCCTCCCTCCAGGCCCAGCCAGGCGTCCAGCTCCAGCCAGCAGCCGGCGGACGCTGCTCCCTCCGGACAGGAGCCGGCTCACTCCACGCCCACCTCCTCCTCCTCGGCCGTGGAGGCCGTCAACCAGCCGGTGCCTCAGAAACTGGGCCTGTTGGCTCAGTCGGAGCAGCAGCAGCAGGAGGCCCCGCCTCCTCTCCTGCCGCTGCCCCTGCCTCCTGTCGCCTCCCCTCCTCCTCCTCCGTACGCTCCGCCAGCTCCGAGTCCAGTCACTCCCCAGACTCCTCCTGTGGCCGTCCCCCCCAGCAGCCCCTCTCTGGCCTCCATCTTCCACACGCTGGGCCTGAGCATCTCCCTCTTCAGAGCCTCGCCCTCCTCCTCCTCCTCCACCAACTCCATGCCCCTCTCCGCCTCCCCGTCTTTCTCCTCCTCCTCGTCCTCGTCGGATGACGACGTGCTGCTCATCCCGCTGTCCGAAGACACGACTTCAGAGGACGACGTGCCCATGCTCACCTGAATGACTTCCTCACCCCCCCACACCCCCTCCTCCATCTCCTCCTCCTCCTCCTCCTCCTCCTCTACTCACAGATGATAAACTGAAACCCAGTCTTTCCACGTTTGTTTGAACTCGAGCACAGGAGACTCACCTGCACTGTGCAAGTCTGGTGCCTTTTTGAAATTGCTTTGCGTTGGATTTGTTGACTTATGGAATCAAGTATTTGATTTTTTTTTCCTTTTTTAAAGACCTCCTGAAAAAGTTTTAGACGAAAAAAGCATGAGAGTAAGTGTAGGTGAGTATTGGATGTGCACTTACTTCCTGCTAGGCTGCACATTGAAGGTAAACTTTTGCACAGAAGAATCTTCCCTATCCAGAAACTGAGGCAGGCTACTGTCAGATTGAGTGATTAGTTTTTAGATTACATGATGGAAAATATTGTGTTTGTATGACTGCAACTGTGTGAATGCATTTGCATTTTAGGCTATATTCACACTAATGTGTTTTTGTTTTAAAACTCATAACTTTGCTACGTTGACTCGGCGTTTTTGAACCCCTAAAACAGAGAGTTTGGAAAACTCTGCTGGGAAAAAAACCCCCCATTATTTCTGCACATTCAGACTAAAACTGTCGCAGAAAACTGTGAAACAAATACAAACAGAATGTTTCAAATTCAGCGTGTACATTTATAAAACCAAATTTATCAGTTTGGACATAAAATATATTGTCTTTGTACAGTTTTCAGTTGAACATGTGCCAAAAAGGATTACCAAATTATAGCATTCTGTTGTATTTCTGTTTTCACAACTTTTTGGGGGTAATAATGATTTTCAGCTTTCAGAATCCTAGTGTAGTTGTACAAACCTTGTCTTCCTCTGTAGTATTTTTTCTGTCTTCTCAACCCGAAGTAACGTTAGACAATCTGCTTTCTCTTTGCACCGGCACATGCATGCCCGGTGTACGTGAATAGTCGTGTGATGTGCGTTTTCAGGCGGTTGTAGATCTCTGATTCGATGCTAAAATGTTGGAAATCCATTTTAAAATGAAAACGTATTTGTGTGGATGTAGCTTTACATTGACAGTGAAGTATGTTTGTAGATGTGGATTATCTCCACATACTTCTGCCACTTGCATCCATGTTTTACCACAGATAATTATATATATAAAAACCAACTAATTCCCCCTATTTAAGTGCCTTTTTGAGGAGTTTCCCGTAGAGAAACACACTGCACACCAGAACACACGGAGGCACACGTTTTCTCACATCTTAGCACGCATCCACACATCAGTGGCTTTATTATCACATGAAAATAAAACGATGCATGTACTCTGCAAGCTGGCAATAACTTTTTGGGACCCCTAGTGCACACGGATTGCAACATAACTGTTTTGAGTACACACACATAGACACGTGTACCCTTCCCTAGTGAATGTATGTAATCTACAGAAGCAAAATGTGTCAAAAGACAATCTCTCCGGTGCCTGATTTAAGGATGTGTGTGTGTGTTTGTAGTGTGCACGGGATAGATGAGGCGCCCTGGCGATGAAACGGCGGGCGCGAAAATTCACAAAAATAACCTCAACTTGAATCTTCAACCCTTGAGGGGAATCATTCTGTCACACTCTGACACAACAGACTCGTGGTGTGCCATTTGTATTATTGTACATTTTACGGTGTTTTTATTTCAGGCAAGTTACATTTTGTTTTCTCTCCTAAGTTGTTGTTTTTTTTTCGCTTTGTTGAATGTATTAGGGTCGACGTGGAGTAGCCGCAAGTTTTAAAATTTGCATTGTAATGAGGTAAATGAGAGAGAGAAAGAGTCATTTCTGGTTATTTAGGGTCAACTTCACTGTATATAAGTAAAAATGTGGCTGAGATTAAACGATTTGCACTTTTATGTGTTGGGTGTTGTGTCTTTATGTGTGTGTGTGTGTGTGTGTGTGTGTGTGTGTGTGTGTGTGGGTGGGGGGGGGGGGGGGGGGGGCGGGTGTCACCTCAGAGTTGTTGCATTGTGCTTTGTATTCAAAAAGTCTCTATGGAGCTTCACAGACGCCTGAGAGAGCTCTTCTTCTGTGGTGCGACGAGAAGACAGGCAGAAGTTGTTGAGACTATCAGAGCAGCAGAGAAAATGAAGCTGTTCGCTCTGGAAGAATGATACGACACAGAGGGAACGAGGTAATTAATACTTTGATTTTAGTCACTAGTGCTGCAGGAAAGTCATTGTTGGCAATGAAATTCACTCTAAGAGGAGCTGGAGGCCACTTTAGTTCTACTGTGGTGTTTTCAGTGCTTGAAAAGTGCTTTAAACTAGCTTAAATTGAGCTTATATGGAACAAAAAGTCTTACAAACAGGAAAAAACATGAGAAAGTATTGTGTTTCCATTTACTTTTTGCACCATTCTGTAGAATTATGTTACAAAACTGACATTTTTTTGTTGATTATAGGTCAATAAATCTTACTTTAATGGCATGAAGAAGCCAAAAATTTTTTTTAAGGGAGGTGGAGAGTCTGTAGCTACATAACCAGTGGTGGAAGAAGTATTCAGATCCCTTACTACAGTAAAAGTACTAATACCACACTGAAATTACTCCACTACAAGTAAAAGTCCTGCATTCAAAACTTACTGAAGTAAAAGTACAAAAGTACTTTAAGGTTACTTTAAATTTACCTTATATAGAAGGTCAAGTCTTGACATTTGAAACATGAAAAAAATTGTTTCCATTTAATTTGGCACCCTTCTTTAGAATTATTTCACAAAACTGTTTTTTCTGTTTATAGGTCAATAAATCTTACTTTAATGGCATGAAGAAGCAAAATCTGTTATTGTAGTGTAGAGAGGAGAGTCTGTAGCTAAGTATTCAGATCCCTTACTACAGTAAAAGTACTACTACCACACTGTGAAATAGAAACTTACTGAAGTAAAAGTACAAAAGTATCAGCATCAAAATGTACTTAAAGTATCAAAAGTAAAAGTACTTGTTATGCAGAATGGACCCACTCAGATGTTTTTACATATTCTAAATATATGATAGGATTATTATTATTATTGATACATTTGTGTAAGCAGCGTTTTAATTGCTACTTAATATACTGTTATGAGGTTTAATTTTTTTTTTTAAATGTATCACGTTTTTAATGTTAAATCATTTATGTAAGCAGCATTTTAATTTTCTCCAAAAATCCTTTAACTACTAAATATACTGTTATGACGTTTAAATGTCGAATCACTTTAAATTAATCATGTTTTTTATGTTAAATCTCGACCTGAAACGTAACTAAAGCTGTCAGTTAAATGTAATGGAGTATATATATATATATATTCTATATATAGAAAGATAGATTGATATAGATTATTCTCACTGTACTGCACTTTCAAAATAAAAGTAATTGTGCACAAAAATGATAAATGTCATTGTCGCAGATAAATCATTTTTATTGTTGATGCATCTCATTGTTTCAATCAATGTATGTGAATCTTCCAAATATACTTAAATGAGATTTTAAAATGAGCTAAAATAAAGATTTTGAATGCTTAAATATCATCTTTTTTATTTTTGTGTGTCCCCCTCTGTCTAAGCCCTGGCCCCTCCTGGGCCCCTCAGTAAAACTGGTCTAGAGCGGCCCCTGTTCAGCAGAGCTCCTCTCCCAAACAGCCTCATCATCCTCACTGCCACCCAGAAATCACATCACAGCTGTAACTATGGTCCCACCTCCGCCCCAGAGGCTCTGGGTGGGGATGCTGGTTGTCATGGCGATGGTGGTGGTGGAGCTCCCCGGAGCCCTGCAGAGGTGCATCTATGACGAGGTGCAGGCCCGGGCCGGGGGGGTCCCACCCAACCAGCCCAGAGTCAGAGCCCAAACCAGACATCCAGGACGGAGAAGTGTAGCCCCGCCCACTCCTGCCTCTCCACAGCCAATCAGGATCCGGACCTGGATTGTGAAGGAGAGCAAGAACCTATCAGAGGATGAGAAGGAGAGGCTGGAGGCAGCGGTGGAGGACGCTGTGAGGACGGTGTCCTCTTTACTGTCAGGTGGCAGCCACACACACACACACACACACTCTTTTACTCCTTAGACTTCCAATTCACTTACTGTCTTAAAAGTTTGTCTTCAAAATGTCACTTTACTTTACTTTTTTTTTTTTTTACTAATGTGTTTTTTTTCAGCCCAACACTTGAATAAAATCAGTCAAATAAAAATACAAAAAAAGAAGAAAAAACCCCATAACAATAAAATAATACAAAAGGGAGAAGAAAAATTAAATGAAACAGATTGTATTATTGTAAATAAAATAAAAATGACCTTTAACAGTGCTGAAATCCTGTATATTTTAAGTAAAAATGAGCAAGGTCTTCTGCAAAAATATCAGCACTGAAATGTTTTTATATGATCACCCATCTTTCCCACTTTGACCGGCCACTATATATATATATATATATATATATATATATATATATATATATATATATATATATATATATATATATATATATATATATATATATATATATATATATATATATTTATCTATATGTGTTTTCAAATTTCAGTTCATAAATTGGAAAAATAAAGTAATAAGTTCATGTTTTGTTCTAATAAAACATTGGAATAAACTGGTGAGAAATAAACAGCATAAGGTCAAATAATATAACAGCAGACTGGCTTTACTGTTTTACGATTAGGTCAGGTGACACACACACACACACACACACACACACACACACACACACACACACACACACACATTCTTACGTGCACTATAATGAGCTGTTGAACCTTTTATTTCTAGTGAACAGAGTAATCGGTCCGTTGCTGCTCAGCAGAAACATCAACAAATACTGCAAGTTTCTCTGGAAGAACTCAGCTTCTGCCAACTACAACAGGTGTGTACATGTAAACATTTGTGTTAAAATAATAACTTACCACTGATTTATTTATTTAGTTTCATGATCATATATTTCACAGTTTATCTGAAGGGAACTGAAACGACCTTTAGAGATCACAGAGTCAAACAACTTTCTTAAATTATAGAGAATAATGTAAACTTGAGACATTAAAATCACCAAAATCAAAGGAAAGAATGCAGAGATATCAACACCGAAATGTTTTTATGTGATCACTCATCTTTACCTCTTTGACTGGCCACTACTAATAAAAGACATGTAATGAAAATGAATGAATTAACTTTATTTATTTTGAACATAAAAAGAACATAATTACACACATAAACACATAAACGCACACGCACACACACGCACACACACACACACACACACACACACACACACACACACACACATATATATATATATATATATATATATATATATATATATATATACATATAATTGAAAAATATATTGAATGGAGTAATTTTGGAAAAAAATTGTGTTTTATGTAATTTTAAGACACCTGCGTAAAAAAAATTAAATATAATTTTTTTTTAAAATTAATATATAAAGGCAAACAAAAAAAAATCTGAATAAATTAATAAAACAGCAATAAATAAATTAAAATAAAAAGACAAAAAATAGGTTTGTTCTTTGTGTAACATAATTTATATATATATATATATATATATATATATAGATGTATATATAGATAGATATATAAAAATAGATATAGATATACATATATATATACTTTTAATTTATTTATATCTGTATATCTGTCCTTTGTTTCAAACCATTCCTCAAATCCACCCCACAGACAGAAATATCATTAAATGTTACTGTTCTTCCTCCAGATGTGGTCGAGCCAACAGCAGCTACAGGAACGAGACGTGTCTGGATGTGACGGTCAGTTATCAGGCTGAAGTTTTATTTATTAGAACATTAATAAAATGTTGATCACATGTTCATATCTTTTTGCATTTATATGACATTTTGTAGATGTTATTGCTGTTTTTGTAAACTGTGGGATGTGAAACTCTGACACCAGCGACTCTGTTATCAGACCATTAACCCACTTGTATTTAGGACACTTCCAGTGTGTTTTATGTGTTTTATGTGTTGTAATTTGAGTTCTTCCTGTTATAATCTGCTGGAAACAGCAGCAGCATGTTCCTTTATCTGCCTGTTCTCTGTCTCTGATCTCCATAGATCCCTGATGATCATCTGGCTGGATGTGATATCTACCCTCAGGCTGGTTCTCCTCTCAGGATCCAGCTCCGTCCTGGAGGAGCTGGACTCCCCGACACAGACTTCCTGCTCTACCTCCACATACAGGCCACGGACAAGTGCCGAGCCCAGGTGAACACCACGGAAATAATAACATCCAGAGCCAGGATATCAAAACATATTGTTATTATTCATTGAAATAATAAAAAAATTGTTGAGTTGGCTTCAGTAGTTATATAGCACTTTGAAGAAATAAAGAAACTGTGCCTTGTTATAATAAAACACTAGAATAAAATGGGGGGAAACAAACAAATTAATAATTATTTTAAAAGCGCATAAAACAGTAAAGCCAGTCAGTTGTTATCTTGCTATTTAAAGTATTTATTTATCATCTTTTAATTAACTTTACACTTTTAACTCATTACTTTAAGTTTTCCCTCAAATCTCGGAGAACACGCATCATGATATCTTTACTTTAAGGTTTAAAATTTAAGTTTTCTCGAAGGTAATAAACAAGCAAAAAAAAAAAGTTGCTGCAACTAAATTGGAGACGTTTCATTATTTCAGTGAAGATATATTTCAAAGTAATAAAATGTTAATAATAATTATTAATTAATTAAACAAATATACAAATTAATTCAAAGAAGAAGAAAAATTGGAAAATATGTTGAATGTAATAATTTCTGAAAAATAAAATTAAATAAAACAATACAAATTAAGACACCTGCGTAAAAATATAAAATGGGAAAAAAACACGTAATTTGAATTTATATATTAAGACAGACAAATAATAATAATTATTAATTAATTAAACAAATAAATAAATAAATATACAAATTAATTGAGATAAAAAGACGAGAAATTGAAAAATATATTGAATGTAATAATTTTTGAAAAATAAAATAAAACAATACAAATTAAGACACCTGTGTAAAAAAATAAAATGGCAGAAAAATAATAATTTAAATAAAAATATAAAGGCAAACAAAAAAAATATGAATACATTTATAAAACAGCAATAAATAAATTAAAATAAAATGACAAAAAAAAGGATGGTTCTGTGTGTAACATAATTAATCAAATTAAAAATATAATAATAATAATAATAATAATAATAATAAATAAATAAATAAATAAATAAATAAATAAATGATAGCATTATACAATGAAATAAATTAGATATATAGAAATATTATATGCTGGATGACTACATTGCCTTTTCTATATTAGGATCAAATGTAAAGTTTAAAAAGTATTTGCAGCTTTAATTAAGTGCTGTTATTCTCCTCCTGGTGTCCCGTTCTCCTCTCAGCCTGATGTGTCGGCGTACGCCGTCCACTGTCAGACGGACGCTGGCGGTCGACCTTTAGCCGGGGTCGTGGTCATCTGCAGGGACAGACTGACAGCAGCCACACACACACACCAGCCCGCTGTACAGGTACGTTAAGTTACATTCCTGGCTTTTTAAAAAATTACACACTGATTTATACATTGATTCCTATTTAATATTTGCCTTAAAAATGACAGATGACAAAAATGTAACCCTCCTGTTCAGTTCGTTTCAGCATTAATGTTTATGGGTCAGTTTGACCCGGAGCATGTTTAATTATCCAGAAGTCTCTCTCCCAATAAACATTGTTTATATTTCATTAATAACTCCATTACTAACCATTTCAATCAATATTTAGTGCAATGGATGCAACCTCTCAGATCAGGTTAAATGAAGATAATTCACTCGTTTTTAATAAAAAAATGATTGATAAAACTTTTTTATGTACACTGGAAAGACCTACATATAAAATACAATATTTATTTTACATTCAGTGACATGTGAAGTAACATGACGTGTGTGTGTGTGTGTGTGTGTGTGTGTGTGTGTGCGTGTTCCTTTTTACAGACTGTGATCCATGAGCTCTTTCATGTTCTTGGTTTCTCTAAAGATCTCTTCCACACCTGGAGACACTGTTCCTCCACTTCTCAAGGTTTTTTTTTTTTCATATTTTCTGTCTCTTTATTACACTTTAATGTTAATTATGTGGTGTGTTTTTTTTACAAACTGTATAATATTATTATACATTCTTTATTTTTGTTTTGTTTTATTTCAGCCCAAAAATTAAATAAAATCAGTCAAATAAAAATCCAAAATCCACAACAACACAATAATACAAAAAAGGAGAGTAATAATTACATAAAACAGATTAAAAAAACGAAGAAAACTTTGACAGTGCTGAAATCCTGTATATTTTGTCTAAAAGAAGCAATGATGTATTTAATCTTCTCCACATTGTAACTCACATAAAACAAAGAAAAAACATATTTTTTTAAAAACACCCTGCTCCTACAGCGTCCACGCAAGTCTGAGTGACAAAGTTGTTTTAAAAAATATATTTTGTTTGATTTCAGCCCAACAATTAAATAAAATCAGTCAAATAAAAATACATAACAGAAACTTGGTCAACAGTGGAAAAATCCTTTATATTCTAATAAAAAAAACTGAGTCTCCTCCACATTGTAACTCACATAAAGTATAAAATAAGCTGGTTAGTGTTGATAAGTGTTTTTGTGTCTGTGCTGCAGTCGGTCCCGGCTGTTCTCTCCGAGGCAGAGTGACCCACTCCGATGGATCCGGTCTGATGAGGATCTACTCTCCGTCCGTCACCTCGGCCCTGCAGACGCACCTGGCAGCCGCTGGCCCCGAGCTGGGGGGGCCGCTGGAAAACCTGGTGCTGAGCAGCTCCAACTCAACCCTTTTTAAAAAATACATAATTCTCTTTTTATTTAGAAAGGCAAATTTCCATCACACACATCAATTACAGCCATAGTCATTCAAGGACATAGGAAAGGATGGTGTAGACCAGGGGCCTCAGACTCAAATTACCAGGGGGCCGCTGGAGGCAGAATCAAAATGACCCGAAAAATACACAGAATTACCAAAAAAGACACAAAATAATTTTTTTTAAAAGACACAAAATGACAGAAAAAAGACACAAAATGATCAAAAAAAGATATGAAATGACAGAAAAAAATACACTGAATTACCAAAAATGACAAAATTATTTTTTTTAAAAGACACAAAATGACAGAAGAAAGACAGAATTACCAAAATACACAAAATTATTTTTAAAAAGACACGAAATTACCCAAAAAATCCACAAAAAAGACACAAAATTATTTAAAAAAGACACAAAATTACAAAAAAAAAAAGTAATTAAAGGGACCTTCCACACACAACACGGTAAAGTGCCATTCATATAAAACTCACATTAAACTTTCATATCAAGGTGGGGGCCACAAAATATAGTCACGAGGGCCGCAATTGGCCCGCGGACCGCGAGTTTGAGACCCATGGTGTAGAAAGTTTAAGTGATTTGTCCAAACTGCCTTCTGGGGTTTCTTTTATTGAAGCACAAGTATATTCAAATGAAATCAGATCTGATTGGTTTTACATACTCGGTCCAGATCTTATAAAACAACTGAAGCCTTTTAAGAGGCCTCCTGCTCTCCTGACTCCTTTTAACCATCCCTCCTTCAGGATGCAGCTCCAGGAGGAGTGTCCTCCCACTGGGAGTCCCGGCTGCTGCAGGGCTCCATCATGGCGGCGGCGCTGGGCGACCCGACCACGGTCCGGATCGACCCGCTCACCCTGGCGGCGCTGCAGGATACCGGCTGGTACACTGTGGACCTGAACCGGGCCCAGAGCCTGGTCTGGGGACACGGTGAGGAAGGATGGAGATGGTTTTTTATTTATTTATTTATTTATTTATTTCACACAAGATTTAAGTAGCTTAAAAAAGACGTCACAACAATATCTGCAACCTGACAAAATATTGGAATATCAGCAAGGCATAGCAGAGTCATAAGGCTTAGGAATAAAATAAAATAAAATAAAATAAAATAAAATGAAATGAAATGAAATGAAATGAAATGAAATGAAATGAAATGAAATGAAATGAAATAAAAAATACAATTTAAGAGGCCTGCGTAGAAAAATAAATTAAATAAAAATAAACACATAATTTGAATTAAGATATTAAGACATGCAAAAAATAATAATTATTATTAATTAATCAAACAAATATATAAATATACACATGAATTAAGATAAAAAGACGAAAAATAAATAAATGGAGATATTAAGTGTAATAATTTTAGAAAAAAAATACAAATTAAGACACCTGCATTAATAAAATAGAGAAAAATTAAGATATTAAATGTAATAATTTTTGAAAAATGAATGAAAAAATAAATAAATAATTTAAATTAACATAATAAAGACAAACAAAAAATGAATAAATGAATACAACAGCAATAAATTAAATACATTAAAAATACTTTAAAAAAAAAAAAAAGAGGTCGGTTCTGTTTTTGAAAAATAAAATAAAAGTCAAAAACAAATTAAGATGACTGTGTAAAATAAATAAACAATTTAAATTAAGATATAAAGGTATTCATAAAACAGCAATAAATAAATAAATAAATAAAAATAGAAAGGCGTGTAGCATTATTAATAAAAAGTAAATATATAGGTCATGTTGGTCACATGGGCTTTAGGCTCAGCAAGGCAGGGAGAAGCTGGAAAAATGGGGATATTAAATGTAATAACCTTATAAAAACATGCAAAATCTGCATGATCATCGTATGGTAAAAACAAAGTAAGAACACAGGAAAATAGACACACAAAGCCTTACACATGCAAATGCATTAAAACAGTTAATGTGTTTTTTATTGTTTTTGTATTAGGTGAAGGAGCCATGTTTGGTTCTTTATCAACCTGCCAGAACAAATCTTCATCCTTTTTCTGCACCGGCAGGTAGATTCATAATTATGTATTCATTTTCTACAGATTAATTTAGGATTAACAGTCCGTTTTTTCCTTTTCTCACATTTCCTGCATTAATGTTTGTGTCTTTCTTCCTCTTTAGTGGGTTTGGGTGTCATTATCTTCACCTCCACAAGGGGGAGTGCCAGACCGATGAATACCTGGAGGGATGTCGAGTTTATAAACCACTAAAGAACGGAGTAGGTTTTATTTCAAACAAGATCCTGTAGATTATTGAATAAAATTATTATTTGTTTCTTATTTTGCACCGGCAGAAGTATTATTTTCTCTTTACTGTTATTTTTGAACATCCTCTGATAAATGAAAACATTACAGATTCCATAGACTCAAACAAAAATGACATATTGTACATATTTGTTAGAATATTTTTGATGACTCTTTCCTATTCTATATTAATGTGACTGCAATGGTGGAAAGTAACTAAGTACATTTACTGAAGTACTTAAGTACATTTTTTATTCTTGAGTATTTCCATTTTATGTAACTTTTTACTTCTACTTCACTATTTTTTAGCTGCAAATATTGGTATAATATTACAGGTAACATAAAAACATAGTACATTTCAAGTGATTTTACTTTTTTTATTTTTATAAATTAAACCTCATAACAGTATATTAAATAGTTTCAATTAACCCGACCTTGAGAAAACTAAAATGCTGCTTACATAGATGCATCAATAATAATAATCCAATAATATATATATATATATTGTTGGTCCATTCTGCATAAAGAGTACTTTTACTTTTGATACTTTAATTCTGATACTTTTATACATTTAGTGAAGTAAGTTTTGAATGCAGGGCTTTTACTTGTAGTGGAGTAATTTAAGTGTGTGGTTATTTGTACTTTTACTGAAGTAAGGGATCCAGATACTTTTTCCATCACTGCCTTTTGATTTTTTTTCTTAAAAATGTTTATTTTACACACATGAACACATGAACACATATAAAAACATAAACAATTATGCCCATTCTTCACCTCCTTGCTCTGGACTTTTCAATGTTTCTAGTTCTGTTAAACAGGAATTTTCAGTCGGCCCTATTTTTGATGCAAACATTTCTAATCTGTGGCATTTTATTGCCATTTTTGCACAATGTATTCACTCTTTTTCCTTCTGCTCGATCTTCAGAGTGAATGTTGGAAAGAGGAAAACAGCAGAGAAGAGAACCGGAGCGGAGAGATCTTTGGTTTCCACAGCCGCTGCTTCTTCTCCAACCTCACCAGACAGGTACGTGTGTGTGTGTGTGTGTGTGTGTGTATGTGTGTGTATGTGTGTGTGTATCTGTGTGTCTGTGTGTGTATGTGTGTTTTTCTGTGTGTGTCTGTGTGTGTGTGTGTTTCTGTATATGTATGTGTGTGTGTGTGTCTGTCTGTCTGTCTGTGTATCTGTGTGTCTGTATGTGTATGTGTGTTTTTCTGTGTGTGTCTGTGTGTGTGTGTGTGTGTGTGTGTGTGTGTGTCTGTCTGTCTGTCTATCTGTGTGTGTGTGTGTGTGTGTCTTTGTGTGTGTGTGTGTCTTTGTGTGTGTGTGTCTGTGTGTGTGTCTTTGTGTGTGTGTGTCTGTGTTTGTGTGTGTATGTGTATGAGGGGTATTTTATGCCAGCACACTATACTTAAACGCCTAAAACACGTCGCCTGTGCCAGCATAAAGTCTGATTAATAGGCGTGCTTACAGACACGCGTATTGCGAGTACACCAGATGACATGGGTGACGGGTGAAAAGTGCCACGAGCGAACGTAGTGGACGCCTGTGTGTGTGTGTAACGCGTGTACGTTAACAGTGTGTTACTCTGTGTAACAGTTCAGCTGTTACACAGAGTCTCAGCTTCATATGGTATTGTTTATAAGAAAGCACAACTTATAGATGAACTCCAAGCCCCCACAGAGCTGTCAGGATATTTCTATTATTTTCAGGCCAGTTTTTATTTTCTTGTTAACGAAATCTCTCTCTCTCTCTCTCTCTCTCTCTCTCTCTCTCTCTCTCTCTCTCTCTCTCTCTCTCTCTCTAGGTTTGAATGATATCGAATTGATATTTAATGATAGCAAGGGTGAAAGGGATAATTAAAATAATTTCAGCTACTTAAAAATAGTAGGCTAATAGTAAAGTGCAACGCTCACAGCCAGTTCCCAGCTTCGCACGCGGACATACAGTTCATTACGCACCAGCTGTAATTAGGTAGGTTTACCTGCCTGCAGAAGCCGTAATCGCTGTCACCCCTGAATATTAAGTAGCCATGTGGACCTATCTAATGAATATTCAGTAGCCATGTGGACAGCAGTCCGCAATATGATTCCATCGGACCTTATATCTACACTGTTTAACCCAATTCGGCACTTATGCACAGTCCCATTATGTTTTACAGACATTCGTAGTTAACTAATGAGGTAAAACATTTTGTTTAAGCTGCATTTTGCTGACTTTCACTCCTAAAACAGGCTAATTAAGCCTCCGGTTTTGGCCGGAAAAACGTTAAGTTTATCTGGTACGTACGAGATAGTCTTTCTCTTTATCTATAAGTTGTGCTTTCTTATAAACAATACCATATGAAGCTGAGACTCTGTGTAACAGCTGAACTGTTATAGGCTTACACGCGTTACACACACACACAGGCGTCCACTGCGTTCGCTCGTGGCACTTTTCACCCGTCACCCATGTTATCTGGTGTACTCGCAATAGGCGTGTCTGTACGCCTATGTAGAATTGCACTTAACAGTCACGCGGGTCTTCATGTCACGTATTTGAGGCGTAGTTCACCCGTCACGCAGCCGTCACGTAGGCGTATGCGCAACAACGCGTGTACAGCGTCTGCGTGACGCCTACGTGACGCCTGTCTGTCCATTGAAAGTGAATGGAATTTACACGCGCACGTTAGACGTTTGATGTCATCGCATAGGCGCTGTACACGCGTTTTAGTATAGTGTGCTGGCATAAAATGCCCCTCATAGTATGTGTGTTTTTCTGTGTGTGTGTGTGTGTGTGTGTGTGTGTGTGTGTGTTTCTGTATATGTGTGTGTGTGTGTGTGTCTGTCTGTCTGTGTATCTGTGTGTCTGTGTGTCTTTGTCTGTGTGTGTGTGTTTGTGTGTGTCTGTCTATCTGTGTGTGTGTGTGTCTGTGTTTGTGTGTGTCTTTGTGTGTCTGTGTGTCTTTGTGTGTGTCTGTCTATCTGTGTGTGTGTGTGTCTTTGTGTGTGTGTGTCTGTGTGTGTGTGTGTGTGTGTGTGTGTGTGTGTGTGTGTATTATTTACCATCAACCATCTTCCCTTTAGAACCAGAGTGGGTTCTTTGGGTCCAGCAGCTCTGTGGGGGGACGCTGTTACAGACTCAGGTGTACTGGGACGAACCGCTACCAGCTCCAGGTGTCTGGCTCTGATTGGCTGGACTGTCCAGCAGGTGGCGCCGTTCAGGTAACATGACACATCCCTAATGTATATATACAGTATAAATAAGTCTCTCAGTTTAACCCTCCTGTTATGTTTGTTTCTCAGGAACACCAATAATGTTCCTGGGTTAATTTGACCCGGAGCATGTTTAATTACCTTAAAGTGTCAAAAACTAAAAAATCCCAATAAACACTGTTTATATTTAATTAATAATCAATCAGACTATATTTTAAGCACTTTTCATATAAGGAAAGATAAGTCTTAAGTTTGCTCTTAAAAAATATTTTTTTAATAACTCCATTACTAACCATTTCAATCAATATTTAGTGCAATAGTGTTCTTTACCTCACAGATCAGGTTTAATGAGGATAATTCTCGTTTTTCATTTAAAAAAATGCATGTTAAAACTTTTTTTAATGTACATTGGAAATACCTTCATATAAAATACAATGATTTTACATGACATTGATTTAATAAAATATATATTTTACATCTTTAATTTTTTTTAAATGAAAAAATACTTTTAACTATTTTTTATTTTACTTTTTAGATTTGACCCGCGACATAACAGGAGGGTTAAAGCACACGTTGAACACAGTGCGTTATACATTAATTTGCTATTTCCGAAAAATGACATTGTAACAATAATTTAATATTGTTTTATGGTGATGTAGTGCAATAAATAAATTCTAAATAAATATATTAATTTATGTGTCATATATAACCAGAGATATGTCACAGTGTGCAACATAAAACAAGCTGCCCAGATTAAATTGTAGTTGGCTTGTATGTTATAATTGTAAACCAGAGTGCTGTAAAGAAATGTCCTTGTTTTAAATCCTGTTTCTATTCTGTCTTTGGTGTTTCTAACCGTCAGATCGAAGGATTCCAGGGTTTAGTTCACTGCCCTGACAGGAGGTTATGTGTGTACGCTGACGTTTCTCCTCCTGAACACCAAGTCACTACATTTCCTGCTTCCATCACAAGGCAAGTATAAGCCTTAAGTTTTCTTCAATTAATCTGCAAAAATACAGAATTTATCATAGAAAGAAACTGCACTGATGAATGGGTTACGTTTCTATTAGAAAAATTGACCAAAACAAAGCTTAAATCACTTTATTCTACATGCCTCATTTAAAAAGTCGCAGAAAAATGAAGCATTTGTAATAACCAGATCCTGTTAAAAACATTAAATTCTGCTCCTCAGAGACACTGTGGAGACATGATTGATTCTGCTGACAAATATTCACTGAAAATCTGTTTACACAGAGCTGAGAGGAGAGGACAGGAGAGGCTGTTTACACAGAGCTGAGAGGAGAGGACAGGAGAGGCTGTAAAAATGCAAATAGTTCGATATGTATAGCATGTGGAGACACAATTTTTCCCTCCAATATTTATGAAACTTTTGAGCACTTGGAAAAGTGTTGTATGTATAAATTCTATTTTATTTCATTTAAAAAATGATTTATCCAAGAAATTCAACTCCCGTTTCTTTTTTTTTTTTTTAGTGATTTATGTCATTATAACTGTGTTTTTCTGCACAAAAGACATTTTTGAGTTGTTCCCACTTCTAGCCATGATTATGCTGATTCCATAGAGCTGTAGGACTTTTATATCTTATATAGATTTTTTTATATATATTGCAGTGAAATACAAGGCCACAGTGAGTAAAATGTAAAAAGAGCAAAAAGAACCCTGAAACAGCTTGTTTGGGTTCAGAGGGTTAAACAAGCATATTCTTGTTTTAAAGTCAACCTGTAACTCAAACTTGTCTTTCTTTTATTGCTGCTTTTTTGTCAGTGTGAGCCAGAAGGAGACCTGGTCGTCCCTCAGACCTCCTGCAGAGCTCACGGCGGTCCCAGCGCTCTGCGTCTCTGCAGCCGTGTGTCTCCTGGCTGCAGCCGTGGCGTCTGTCAGGACACGTTGCTCCTGCAGGGTCCGGATCCACGCCGCCCCCCAGGACCACATGGACCTGTAGCACACAGTGTCTGTAAGGAGAGACGCTGCAGGAGACAGTCAGGGGGAAACGCTCCCACCATGAAACTACACCAGTTGATTACTTAACATTATGGTTCATTTTTATCACAAGTTTTTAGAAATGTCATGTTTAAATATGCAAATGAAGCATTTCCATATTAATTATTTGCTAATTTGAATACATTTCCAGAAGATAAATCTGAACATTAAATAAAAGCCAGGTTAAAAAATCTTTATTTTTATTGCGTTTTTACAGTGAGAACATTGGATATCACTTTTTTCTCATACTTTAAATAGCCATAAAACTCTGATTTTTGTCTTATTTTTAGGAATAAAGTGTTCTATAGATCAGGCTATGAATTATACATGAACAAACCCCTCTGCTTAACCTTCAGAATACAAAAAGGAATTAAACCTGAAAGTTTGAAAGTGCGACTGAAGTGGAGATTTATGGCCTTATAAGATATATATTGTAAACCCCCATACATTTTCAGGTTTTCAAATATTACAGGTGAATAGGGAACAATTATCTAATCTAACTAATCGGTATCACCATGGAACTTCCCCAGTTAATTACTAACATTAACACAAGTTTTCTGAAGTTTTATGTTTAAATATGTTATTTATCTTAATTTTCTTCAGACACAAATTGAGTGAGTTTAATCAAATAAATACCAAAATGTGTATTTTTTTTCCACCAGTCTAAAACATCAACTGCTTTGATTGCTTGTTTTATTTTCTGTCTCTGTGATTATTTTAATGTAAAAGAGAAATAATGAATTCCAATAATTTAATTTTTTATTGACTGACTTGCTTCCTGCCCCACACATAATGATAACAAATGATGACATAATAGCATAATGAGGAAAAATGTCAAAACAAACAGTAAATAAAACATGAACAGGATTAATTATGATAGTATATAATGACTGTGACACAGAAAACATATGAATTTACATTATAGATGTTAAAATATCTGTTAACAATTGCACTGCAAAATATGTAGTAAAATGAATGGATATTTGTGCATATTTTAAAATTTGTACAGAGAAATCATGTTTTAGGCTCAAAGTTGGTATATAGCTGAGTATCATTGTTGTATGATGATATAATGTTACAAGACAAAGAAAGAAGAAGTTTGCTACACACAGTTCACCCAGAAAGTTTCATGTCAAGCTCATCTGCTCCACTGTCTACTGTTTAATCATTATTGGAGTGGTCTGTACATCTCTTTAAAAGGATCATTAATAGTCGTAGTATAGGTATTATAAATAATTTAGAAAGAAATATGGCATAATGTGGTTACAGAGGCTAAATCTTTGATAAAATTAAACAGTCAATATTAATGGGTCTGTGAAATATCTTCAAACACAGTAAATATATAAAAATGCAGTAAAGGTGCGTTTTTTTTTTTTTTTTTAAAGAGCAGAGTGTTAAATCAACAGAAGTTAGTGCATCCAGCCTACTTCCTGTTCCATACAGGTATGGAGGTCTGTCTTGGTGCTACACCAGTGGAGCAAGGTTCAAAATATGAATATTCGTCCACCTTCTCACACTCTTCAGTGAGCTTCAGACACACTAAACAGAACTCCACTTTACATTGAGGACATGTGACGTTTTTACATTTAGTTCCGTTATGCTCCACCAGCAAACCACAGGTGGGACAGGCTCGGGTGGAGGGACAGCCAGTGACCCCCCTCACATCATCAAAGGTGATATCAGGGCAGGTTCTCAGTATTTCCAGCGGGTTTTGGCACCCCTTATTTCCACAGTGGTCAGAACTTGCTGCTGGATCTTTCCATTCATTCAAACACCGCCAACAGAATGTAAAGGCCTTATGTTTTTCTATCATGCACGATATGCAGTCGACCTGTAGATTATTCGGGTCGGCTCTCATCACATAAGACTCGCATCCAGGACACTGTGAAGGGAAGTTGGTTAAAAAAAAGATATTTTTAAATTTTATTTACAGCAACAATGTACAGACAACAGCTTATCAATCGTGTAATACTTACTGATTTGACATCCAAGTTATTCTTGGAAAATTGGAACATTTTCTTTTCAAAGTACGCCTTTTCTTCAGGGGTCAGAAGAGCCATTTTACGAACCTCCTCATACGGCCACTCAGCTTTACAGTGACCACACACAAATCTGCCCTTATCCTTTGGGATAGAAAAGAAAAAAAGTCTAACTTTCTGTTCATGTTGATTAGGGCCTCGGGGCAATCGCACCGAGCACTACTGTTATACTGAACTATCCCTTTAATATATATTTTTTATTTATTTATATTTAGGGCCACGGGGCAATCGCACCACTACTGTTATACTGTGGATTTTTTCTTCTTCCTCTTCCGGACGCAATTTCGTCCCACTACTAGTCCTACAACTTAAAGAGTTGCAGGACAAATTATATATCAAATCGGGATCGGTGTGCTATTACTTTTCTCACTTTTCTCGGAAAAAAATTAGCGCAAAAAAGAACAATAATTGGAGATTTTTAAACGTCTACTTCTCCGGCATAATTTCACCTAGAGACTCCATTTAAACTTCAAATAGTAGACACAAGTCTTGTGTATCGGTGTATTAATTTGCGTTTCGATAGGTCATATAGTTTTTTATCAATCCCTGTTCAATGACCATGATCATTTTTGGAGAAATTCTGAGATTATAATGGGTGTGTATTGCACGGAATGTTCGTGTCACAGTGTGTGATGTCATCGCTCAGAGTGTAGAGGGAGAGAAAAAACTGTCAAAAAATAAATTTGAAAACTGCGCTCCAGGCCGCAAATTCCACTCTACAGAAATAGTTTATACATAGAAACGTAGGAAAATTAGTCTTCTCGCTCACAATAGTGGAGCGGCTAAGTGCTAATTTTTGCCAGAATCTTTCAGTTTATGATACAAGCGTGAAAATTGGCATGAACACTCTCCATGGGTCACTTAACAAGAAAATTGTCAGAGAATGGCGAGAATTAAGATGGCGGCCATTTTTCAAGATGGCCGACACCTAAGTGGAGCAGTTAAGTGATATAATGGTTTATTTGGTGATACAAGCATAAAAATTGGCATGAGCAGTCTCTGTTGGTCACTTGACAATAAGCCACCCACAGTTACTTGGGTTGACAAAAAAACACTCCCAGCCACTTGAAATTTCTATTTTCAAGATGGCCACCCCCTGGATCCTCAAAAGATCAATTTTCTCATAGAAATGTATTAGTTTTAGATTATTCTGGAAAACAAGTTTTAACACATCATAATACAGTTGTGTTGATTTGTTGATCATAGACAGATTAGACAAGAGTGAGTATCTGCACTACCAGGGCACACTGGTGATATATGACTGCTGTTAAACTCAGAGTGGGGTTCAATGTCAGCCAATTGTAAAGTTAGTCAAAGAAGAGACGACAACTCTCTGAGTAGTTTTAGTTAACCGGGTGGTGTACAGATCGTACAGGGTAAAAATGGCATTGGATGAACGATTGGACTAAGTGTAGGGTCAAGGCATGAACTTAGTTGTATCCCATACATCAAAGTGCTTATTAAAAGGTGGTAAAAGGATAAACCCTCGGCCTCTGCCTTTGAATTTGCTGCAGACATTGCAGAATCCATCATAACAGTTGAGAAAACAAACAGCAGGACACCAAGATCATATTGGTTATGATACCATTGCAAGAAATGTTCCATTATTTCATAAAATAAATGCTCTGCCTATCTTACGTAGTCCAACCCGACTAGATGAAGGTGATGGCATAGAAAGCTCATTGACAAGAAACAGAGCAAAATATCATTCAAGCTGTAAACTTATGTTCAACAACACACAGCTGGAAAGGGCACAAAACATCTACTGCTGCTAAAGACACTAAAGATACCAAAGATATCCATATTAAGAGGTCAAGAAGATCCCAGACGTCTTATGAGGCTGGATATGTGTGGGGACAGGCATTGAAGAGACACCCACAAATGCCGAGCCCGTCCGACTGGGGATGGGTAAACAGGACAAGGAGTGGAAAGTCTTCTGGACTCCACTTCCACCTATTGCGGAGAGTTGTTGGGAGTTGACAAAATGTGGGTGCACCAAGGCTTGTACTGGAAAGTGTAAGTGCTACAGATATGGACTCAGTTGCCCCTGCTAGAACTTATTTGCTTGTTTCTTTTGCCAGTGTTATTCCTTGTTGTCCTTTGTGTTTTCAAGTGTAGGCCTATGGCTCGGCTTCCCCTCGCCACATCGGCGCATTATGTTCTATTTTGTCACCAGCCTATTACTGTGACATGTTCAGTTTTTACTTTGTAACATTGCTTTCACATTTTCAGTTTAGTTCCCTAGTATAGTTTCAGATACTGTTTGTCATGGTTCCGTGGCAGCCAGAGCTGCTGTTGCCTCTGGATCTGTCATTATTGCCATTCAGTATTAACCATTGCTCAATTATTATTTTGGAGCACTGTCCGTTCAGCACCACAACTGTGTTTCCCCACCCCTTAGTATTTATTTGACATGTTTAATGGCAGTAGTAATGGCTAGTTATAAAAAAAGTAATTTAAAAAAGTATTTAAAAAAGCCCTCATGGTAAGGGAGCCTGTGTACCTCGGTGAACCCGGAGAGCTACGCCGGTGGGAGGGAACTCCTGTCTGGTTTTACCAAACTGGACAGGTCGTGGGCAAGGAGTCAGACAAAGCACAGTCAAACAACCTCTCTTGAGGAACCCAATACATTTCTATGAGAAAATTCATAATTTAAAGGTCCACATGGCAGGCGGCAGTCATCCTGAAAAAAAAAAATTCCGCCTTGAAATTTCAAGTAGCTGTGGCTGGCTTATTGTCAAGTGACCCACAGATACTGCTCATGCCAGTTTTTATGCGTATATCACCCAATAAACCATTGTATCACTTAACTGCTCCACAAAGGTGTCGGCCATCTTGAAAAATAGCCAGTATCTTGGAATTTCAAGTAACTGTGCGTTGCTTATTGTCAAGTGACCTACAGATACTGCTCATGCCAATTTTTATGCTTGTATCACCAAATAAACCATTATATCATTCAACTGCTCCACTAAGGTGTCGGCCATCTTGAAAAATGGCCGCCATCTTGGAATTTCAAGTAACTGTGGGTGGCTTAGTGAAGTGACCCACAGATTTTGCTCATGCCAATTTTTATGCTTGTATCACCAACTAAATCATTATATAATTGAATTGCGCCACTAAGGTGTCGGCCATCTTGAAAAATGGACGTCATCTTACAATTTCAAATGAACGATTAACAATTTTCTTGTTAAGTGACCCATGGAGACTGCTCATGCCAATTTTTATGCTTGTATCACCAAATAAACCATTATATCATTCAATTGCTCCACTAAGGTGTCGGCCATCTTGAAAAATGGCCGCCATCTTGGAATTTCAAGTAACTGTGGGTGGGTTATTGTCAAGTGACCAACAGAGACTGCTCATGCCAATTTGTATGCTTGTATCACCAAATAAACCATTATATCACTTAACTGCTCCATGCATTTCAAGATGGCCGCCATCTTGAAAAATGGCCGCCATCTTAAAATTTTAAATGTCTCGGACAATTTTCTTGTCAAATGACCCATGGAGAGTGTTCATGCCAATTTTCACGCTTGTATCATAAACTGAAAGATTATATCACTTAGCCGCTCCACTACAATCCTCTGGTAAAGCTGTCAGAGTTATAGTTTGGGCGTAGGACGCACAGATGCACCACCAACACGCACCAACAGCCTCATTGGTTCCCATATTAAGAACGCAGGGAGATTTCTAAAAGAAGGGAGATGAAACAGTTTTTTTAGATCGCTCTAGCAAAGCTATTTTTTCATTTTTCTTAAAAAAAACCCATATGTAGACGTTCAGGAAGAACTCAGGACGCTCAAAGTGAAGTCGGATCAATGATAGGTATTATGGTTTTGCCAAAAATGCTTTCTGTTCAAGGCCAGAAATTCCAGCCTGTCTACCTCTGGCTGCTGTCACTCTTTCATTAACAGGTGTCAGTTAATTCTGTTGATTGCTTTGATCTGATTGCCTTTGATCTTTGATGTGATTACAGTTACAGATACACACACACACGTGCGTAAGCACGCACACTCCTCACACATGCTTCAAACACACACACACACACACACACAAACACACAGACCAACACACACACACACACACACACACACACACACACATTTTGAGGTTAAAGGGCATAGTTTGAAATCTCTGAAGAATCTCATCATAGTGTACACACACCGGCAGTAGCCCCCGTGGCCCTTTCAGAATTTCCCCAGAGGAAATTTTCTAGTTAAAGAATAACGTAGTCACTTTTTAGATATTGGTTGTTGTTTTTTTACTAACTATTTATTTATGAAATTTTCACTGATACCTTACCTGGTCCAGCAGCCACTTACACCAGTTGGTGAGAGACATTGGAGTGACAGTGTGACCGCAGGACATCTTGGCTCTGAGAGACTTAAAGTCATCGTCCAAAACTATGAGACACACACAAACGAGTGTTACTAGATTAGGGTTGCAAAATTCCGGGAATACTCAAAGTTGGAAACTTTCCATGGGAATTAACAGGAATGTATGTGAATAAACCCTGCATTTACAAAAATGCATTTGCCACGCCCCCTACATACTTTTTTGAATGGGTGGGGTCATCGGGAGGAGTAATATTCAGCTCAACATTCATGTTTTTTGTTGTTCAATGAAAGAATTGATTGTACAAGAAAATAATTAAAACTTGATAGTGTTCTCCTCACAAATATATCTGTTCAAAAAATCATTCTGATTTTTAAATTTTGAATATTTCCAAAATTCTCCATTGTAAGGTTTTCTAGAAATTTACCGGAAATGATCATATCATCAGTGTATCATTAATTGCTCAGAATGAGGTAATAATATTCTTTAAGATAATCCTGATAAGTTTAAAAAAAACAAAAAAACTACTGTAAGGTACTTACAATCCATGTCATCTTCTCCATCAACAAAAACCAGTGTGGTGTCTTCGGGGTCATAACGCTTCTCCTCTCCTGTTGCTGCATTGTTGCTCTGTTGTCCAGCATCACTAACCCTCTGCTCAGGTGTCACATTGTTGCGCTGCTGTTGAGAATCCCTCATCAGCTGTTCAATTAAAGCTCTGGTCCTCATATATTCATTTAAAGCTCTGGTCCTGCGTCTACGCATCACAGCTTCAAGTGCCAAAGCGTTGGTCAGCTCTTCAATTTCCCAGGAGGTCGGTTGTTCAGTTTCCAAATTGTTGGTCAGATTTTGAGAACCGCTGTTCTCCTCTTGAGTTTCCAAAGTGTTGCTCAGGTTTGTATTCTGTTCATTTGGTGAATTCCTCAAAGGTTCTGACTCAGTATTTTGCTCCGTTGAAAAAAAGGAGCCCATCTTGACTCCGTGTATTCTCCAACAACAAAGACTGAAGAGGAGTCAGAGGTTTTATCAAAGGATCATCAGCGGTCATGTGACAGATGACGCATCAAGTTAAAATGAGAAATAAACACCCTGTATTTTAGCTTTCGCTTCTTTTGCATCGGGATGGTTTGCACCTGAACCACATTAAACAAACTCCTCATCCAGTCCTCACTGAGAATAATGAAATTTCAGCTGAACGTAGTTGGACCCAAAGGAGAAAATATGATCGTTGATCTGTGCGACACTGAGGAGGAGATGAAGCGTTTCACTGTGGAGCGACTAAAGGAGAAAATTACTGCACAACTAAACATAGGTACGTTTAGTATTTCTTCTCTTGTTAATGTGTGTGCCTACATATTTATTTTTTATCTTTAATAAAATAAAACCAACTATAGGCTACTGTAATTATGTATACATTGACATGTAGATCATAATTCACGGACAGTCGTCAATCTGTTAATGGATAGACTGCATTACTATTTAAGCTAATAACAGCCTGATAATATATTTTAAAAGCTTTCAAAGCTACAGAGAGTGCAGTAGGCTAGGCAATGAGTGTAAACGTATTTTAGTTTAGTTTATTCGATAGAGCGACAATTTGAGCACAGTAGTGATAATGGGCTCGTGCTATCACCTGTGTGAAGTCCTGAGTGAAGTCTTTTTCTGTACAGAATGGCCCAAGAGCATCCGAATGGTCTTCGGAACCGATCAGCTGCAGGAGTCAGAGCTGCTGGTCTCCTACGGGATCGAACACTTTTCTACCATCCACATTGTGTTGCTGCTGCCCGGAGGAGTCTGATGAGATGAAGACGGAGAAAGAAACATCACAGAGACTCTTAACTACTCTGCCACAATGCGACCAAAATACGTTACTTGTTTAAAATCATAAAACATTGAATTTAAATGCTGTTATTGTGGATCCACTCTGTGTACTTTATCAATATACCTAAATAACTTTAAGTCATATGATTGCTGGTTTAACAGGATGAAATAAAACTATTCCAACCAAAGCTGCTATTGGCCTCCTTCCTACAGAAAGAAAAAAGAAAAAAAATGAAGCAATTTCGCAAAATCTTAACAAAATAGCACTACTTCAGATATCTGTCAAATAAAAAACACAATACAAATTCAAAATGACTTTATTTATCCCCGAGGGGAAATTCAGTGAGTCTGTTAGCTTTGTTAGAATGAGACAGCCTGATGGCTGTAGGAGCGAAGGATATTGTTACAGACTGCTTTGAGTGGAAAATCTTCAACAAAAGATTGAAAATGTTTTGATCAGCAAGAGCAGCTCTGATTCCTCAATCCTGTTAGACTACATTCTGTCAGTATAAAAATAAACCTGAACAAGGGAGTGGTAAATGTTCACATGTTCAGTTATTGGAAGAAACAACAAGTACAAAACATTTGCTCAGAAACAATGTAAAAATAATAATAGAGTACATTTCTCTATTTTTTTCTTTCTCTTTCTTTTCTTTATTCTTCTTTCTTTCTTTTTTCACTGTGTATGCTATGGGCCACAAGCAGTTTTGTTAGTTAGTTAGTTAGGTTCTTTATTGTCCGCAAAGGGATAATTGTTCTCACACAGTCAGGTTTTTCTCAGGACAGCATACATTTAATAGAAAAGGGCAGAGCACAGTGTGGCAACACTGTAGCACACAGATACCAAATGCCTCCTCTTCCCACATATACAACATATAACAGATAACTCCTCTTCCCACATATATCACAGAGAAACATATAAGAACATATACAGCAGCAAACATGACTCCCATTCATAACCCCTCCCATGACAGATGACAAGCCTCACCACAAGCCTTGTAAACTTACAAATAAATAAATAAACGAATTAACGTGTAAGCCACTTAAAAGACTTAAAGAGGATCATCAGATTCTTGTTATGAAGCTATTTTAATATTTGTGCTTTAAAATTCCAATAAAAATGAAAAAATATTATAGAAATTATTCACTTTAATTTACAATGCCAGTGACCTAAGGAAAATTGAAAGGTAATTTTCTAACCTGAAACTATTTTAATCATTTGAATGAAAATAGGCCTGATAAAAGTAAAACTGGACTACCTTAACATTGCCTGTAATAAAAAAGGCCAGCTGTCGGTAAGTATCTTTTCCCTCTTATCTTTCTTTCTTTACAATGAAGTAGCGTATAATCTTATCATCATGTCAGCGGTGTGAACTGTCAGAAAATAACCATCTGGGTCCAGGAATGCCTCCCCGGGAGAAATGTTTGTACCTTTTTAAGTAATGCATACATCTTGTGCACTTTGAGAGCTAAATGTGAGAAACTTCACATAACATTTTTCAGTCAGGAGGCACCGTGATATAGAATAAGGAATCTATATCAATACCCAAGTAATTACCTGTGACCCACCTGTGACGGCCCGGAGAGGCTGATATTGATAGAGATAGAGATTGATAGAGACTGATACAGACAGGTGGGCACGCGTGTAAGTGTGAGTGCGCGCGCATGTTTCGGAGGACAGAGAGGTGGTCGAGGTTTAGACAGCAACGACAACACAACGCAAAATAACTTTATATTACGAATTGTATCGCCGCCACAGTGAGGAGAGGCGTGTTCTGTGTGTTCCTGGTCTGGTCCTGCCACGCCCCTCTCTGCATACCTGGTTCACCTGAGTGTGATCTGCTCTTCAGGGGAGCTGTTATCTACCTCCAGAGCCAGTGATCTTCCCTCTCTCTTGCCACTGACCTGTTCTGGTTGACTGCATATAGTTTGTGTTGTAGCTTGCTCTGTGTTTTTGTGTCTCAGCTGAGTCAACTTGTTTGTTTAGAGTGTCTGGAAGCCTGGTAGGGGTCATCTGCCATTTTAGTTAACCTGTTTTCTCCTGGTTTTTTTTTGTTATAGGGAGCTTAGCATTGTCTGTTTTGTTTGGTAGCTGAATCTTATTTTCCAGATAGTGATTGACTTTTGTTTCTTATTTTGGCCTTGGAGACCCTGAAGATTTAGCTGCTTCCTTTTTCTGTGCTACTTAGTTGGTTTATCTCTGTTTATTCCTTCTGCCTGTTAATAAATATTATAATTGTTCAACTTAGAGTCCCTACACTTTGACTACATTCTGTCAGTATAAAAATAAACCAGAACAAGGGAGTGTTTAAATGTTCACTAAGTGATTGGAAAGAAAAGAAGAACAAAACAATGTCCTGCTTAGTGATGGAACAAATATGAAGTATGACCAGATTCCTCTCCTTTTCTTTTCCAAAACAAACGTGCTGTGAATGTTTTCAGACTGACTCTGGCATATTCACAGTCATAAAACAGAGTCTGTTTCCTCTTCAATTTTACAAAATTAACATTTCTTATCGATTTATTTGAATACATTATGCTTGTTGACATACACAAACAGAATGTATAAACAGTGATCGCATTAATTACGTATATTTACGTTTAATTTGCGAGGCACAGCCCATTTCACACAAACTACTAACATCCGTCTCCGCCTCATTATGTCTCAGCGCAGTGTGAGTGCAGTCGGATTGCTTTAGCACTTATCTTGTCTTTACTTTAATCTCTTTTTCGCATATTTCCTTAATGTCGCGGCGGTTTTCATCAAGGTCAGGGAGAAGAAAAGAGGAAAAGACACAAGAGGTATTGTTTTGTTTTTGGAGTATCTGCCCGCAGCCACTTTCACAGTTGAAACCAGAGCTTCATTCATCTCTAAATGTTTGAAAGCTTTAAGGAGCTCAGTTCAGCTTTAGTCGACTGGTTAAAGTTCTGATACTGAACGAGTTCGGATTGGATTAAGGAGGACATCGCTCTGCTCAGTGCTCATTTTGGTAAGTACACAAACAAACTCTCCGCTGTAAAAAAACAACAACAAAAAAACAACCTATTTGTATAGACCTATGTACAAATATAAAAAAGCTAATCATATATCATTTTTTAAAAGTTAAACTTTACATTTAATGTACAAAAAAAGAAGAAGAAAGAGGTAATTTTTACCTAGGCTACAAAGAGTGTGCCTGTGTATGCAGTGTGCACTTCAGGTTGTTCAAAGACGTGAATGTGTGTGTGGCTTCAGCCGCTGTGGAACTGAGGGTGTTTTATTCTGCTGTTTATTTCATTAGAAGTAGCATGGTGGTTACTTGATGCACCGGCCGTGGTGTTATAGCTTTTTGTGTGTTGTCGTTTTTGTTAATTTCTTCAGAGTTTTGGTCTCTGCATTATCATTTGTATGCACAGGCTGCAAAATGCTATTGGCAAGAAGAGGGATGTTGTTTGTTCTGACATAGGAGCTCAGTGCTGTGATGTGGATACATTGACATGTAATTTATTTTTATTTTGAAGGCAAAATTTGTTTTGTTATTTCATAGGTCTATTAAATAACACCATCACATAATTATTTTTGGCTGACCACCTCAGGTAAGCCCTACACATGCCTGTAAGTGGATTTCCACAGGGAAAAGTGCTGTAATTTTGTGATAATATACCTGAAGTCCCGTAGAATGAACCTGCAGTGAAATTAGTGACTGGAAACAGACAGTTTAATTTTAATTAATTTTAATATAATGTAATATTTTACTGTACAGTCTATATCTAAAGGCGTTTAAAAAATTAAAGTGAACTTTTCGGTGAATATCATGCAATTAATCTTATTTCCATATTTATCTGATATTTGGGCCTGGTTGTGTAATACTTTATTGTAAAAACTGAAAACCGCACGTGGACACAAAAAATAAATTTTCGGCACCACGCAATTTGATTATTTCACATGGTTGTGTTGATGTAACGTTAATACTTCATCTCCTCTCTGCTGGTAAGAGTTTATACTGAATAAAGGTGATAAAGAATGACAGTAAAGTGTTTATCCTCCATGTCAGCTTGCTTGGAGCAGTTTCAGTGTATTTACCGTAAATATCACAATACGGGCGCACTACATTATATTGGAGACGGCTGGCTTGACTACGGAGAAACGAATGACGATGAAATGAAATGAAAACTGAGCAGTGACTCCTTGGAGTGTCTGTTAGTCCAACCAAACGCTGAATAAGACATTTAATGAACAAAACGTTCAAATAAACTGTCATTAAGTCAAAATAGGGTCAAAGTTATGAGACGTCCTTTTTTTTATATCTATATAACGTTATATATGACTTTATTGACACGTTGCCGTGGAAACGCATTGTTCTGCTTCTCTCCTGATGACGGCTCGCCTTGTTAGTGACCTGTCAATCAAAGGTAGCCCCACCCCAAATCATATGATTCTTTATCTTCTGTTTTCTTCTAAATGGGACCATCATTTACACTATTAACATCAAATTGTCTTGAAGAAGTTTTTTACTAGTGATTGAGACTATAGTGTTGTCCTAAAAAAATCTGAGGTAATAAATGAAGTGAGAAGTTTTCTCATAATGCTCCAGTTAATGCTAACATGAATTAGCAGCGACTTCACTCGGTCAGGTGAGAAGCGTGTAGTCAGTAATTAGATCCCTCTCGTTCCTCCATAGACCAAATATGGTCTGCTTCCAGTTTCCGAAACCAAGATGGCCACAGATGAAAAGAAAGATGGCGAAAAAGTGTAACGCTGAACTCTATGCTTCAAATGGTCCACAAACAAACGGCTACACCTGTTTCATTTGTGCACTACTTTTTCTCAACTCTAGAACTCCACCAAATTCCATGTCTGTGTATGCATACTTGGCCAATAAATCTGATTTCATTTTTGTTGATTATCAGACACTGCATCTGCTGTTCAAAGGACAGGATTTATGGGGCAACCAAGTAAGTATTACTCTATTCTCTGAGAAGTAACGGGTCGGGAGAAACTCTGAGTGAAGGCCAAGCACACTAATGAAATCAGAGTATGGTGTTAGATATTGATTTTGCTTCAACAAACAGTAACAACACATTTTGAGACCTATGTGTGAAAGTATAACATGTTTACCCATGTCATGATGTGACCTACTGTCAATACAATATGGACAGAGTCAGTAATCACTTTGATGAGTCATATAAAGATGCAGTGAAATATAAAGGTTATTTTCTACAAGATGGGTTACCAACTAAAGAACTATAAATGATGAATGGAGATGGTGTGATGACATTGTGTTTTCTTTCCTCTAAGACAGTCATCATGGTCTCTATAATCAGGGATCTACATGTTACCTCAACAGTATCCTGCAGGTTCTCTACATGACACCAGAGTTCCACAGCAGGTTTGAAACGGCTGCTTTCATCTGCAGAAATAAAAGTACAAGAGCATTTACAACTAGAAAATTTCCCCTGGGGAAATTCTGAAAGGGCCACGGGGGCTACTGCCGGTGTGTGTACACTATGATGAGATTCTTCAGAGATTTCAAACTATGCCCTTTAACCTCAAAATGTGTGTGTGTGTGTGTGTGTGTGTTTGTGTGTGTGTGTGTGTGTGTGAGTGAGTGTGTTAAACGTATATCTGGAGGAGTGTGCGCGCTTACGCGCGCATTTGTGTGTGTGTAGCGAAAATCGCATAAAGTTACCTGTGTGTGTGTGTGTGTGTGTGTGTGTGTGTGCGTGTGTGCGTGCGTGTTTGAAGCATGTGTATGCATGTGCGAGGAGTGTGCGCGCTTACACGCATGTGTGTGTGTGTGTGTGTGTGTGTGTATCTGTAACTGTAATCACATCAAAGATCAAAGGCAATCAGATCAAAGCAATCAACAGAATTAACTGCCACCTTTTCTGGCTCAGTGACAGCAGAGGTAGACAGACTGGAATTTCTGGCCTCGAACAGAAAGCATTTTTGGCAAAACCATAATACCTATCATTGATCCGACTTCACTTTGAGCGTCCTGAGTTCTTCCTGAACGCCTACATATTATTTTTTTTAAAGAAAATTTAAAAAATAGCTTATGAGAGCGATCTAAAAACACTGTTAAATCTCCCTTTTTCAGAAATCTTCCTGCGTTTTTAATATGTGAGCCAATGAGGCTGTTGGTGCGTGTTGGTGGCACATCTGTGCGTCCTACGCCCAAACTATAACTCTGACAGAGGATTGTGAGTGAGAAGACAAATTTTCCTACGTTTCTATGTATAAATTATTTCTGTAGAGTGGAATTTGCGGCCTGGAGCGCAGTTTTCAAATTTATTTTTTGACAATTTTTTCTCTCCCTCTACACTCTGGCGATGACGTCACACACTGTGACACGAACATTCCGTGCAATACACACCCATTATAATCTCAGAATTTCTCCAAAAATGATCATGGTCACTGAACAGGGATTGATAAAAAACTATATGACCTATCGAAACGTGGATTAATACACCACACACTCACACACACTCACACCTCAACACTCAGAGAGCTTATTAGACAGACAGTTAACAGTCACTAATCACTGAGAAACTGCTCTCTCCCTGAAGGTTGGATACAGAATCACAAGCAGATCTTGAGCTGAGAAACATCTTTGATTGTGAGCTGAGAAAAATCTTTGAAGGCCTGAAGGAAAAGACTTGTGGGACAGGAAACATCACAAAGCTTCTGGAGATTAAAGATGGTAAACTGGACTGTGATAAATACAAAACAGCATTCAGAGAGCAAGAGACCATTTATAAAAAAGTAATATATTCATAACAAGTTAACTAAGGTGCATTTTAAATGCTTCAATTTATATATTAAATTAAATTTTCTTTTTCAGTTAATGAGCAGCGTGATGCAGCTGAATGCCTGGAGATGATTTTACGTAAAGTCAGCCCAAAGGCCTCTGAGGTGAGAACTTATGAAATATATAATGTTATTTCCATTTCTGTTTCTGTTTATTTTGGTCAATACATGTCATTAAAACAGAAGTAACAAACCAGAAAAAACATTGATCAAAATAAACAATAAGTAAACAGAGAAAGAAAATTTGATAATAGACATTTGGACCGAAAAGGCTGAAGCATAACTTATCACGCCTACCCTGTTACAACTCAAGTTAATTTAAAAATTAGAAATGTACAATCTGTTATTTATTAATAAAAGAAATAAGCAGTCACAAAAGAGACAAAAGAAAGAAGCTGCTTGATTTCCCCCCCCTCCTCTTACTTTCCTTTCCTTTCCCTTCCTTCCTCTTCTCCTTTCCCTTCTTCCTCTTTTCTTCCTTAAAAAAGAATAATAATAAGAAAAAAATATATAATAAAAAAAAAAAAAAAAAGACAATCAAACATACAGAACAAAACAAAACAAAAATAGTAGTCACATAGAACGTGTCACCACTCATTACTCCAACTTATATAAATTAATCATCTTATTTTTAAGTACTTTTTTGAATTAGTTAATGGTATTGCATGTATTTAAGTCTTTCTCCAATTTGTTCCATAAATTAACAGCTGTTACCGTGGTGCATTGTGATTTGGTGTTGGTTCTGGATTTTAACTTTATAAATATATTCAACCCTCTGAAGTTTTAATGGCTGTGTCTTAGAACATTTTCTGAATACAGTCAGGCAGCATGTTGTTGTTCATTTTGAACATAAACTGTGCTGTTTTGAAATTCACTAGTTCTTTGAAATTGAGTAGATTTAAATTAATAAATAATTGATTGGTTGGATGCTTATAATCGACTTTGTTTATATGTCGCATTGCTTTTTTTTTAAGTAGAAAAATTGGTTTGGTGATTGATTTAAATGTGTGTCCCCACACTTCTATGCAATAAGTTATATATGGTTTTATTAGGGATTGATACAAAATTTTTAATGAGTTTGTTGTTAAGATATTTTTACATTTATGTAAAATTGCCATAGTTTTTGTTATTTTATTCTTTAAGAAGTTGATATATGGCTTCCAGCACAGCTTATGGTCAATAACCACTCCAAGGAACTTATTATCAAAAACTCTTTCCACTTCCACATTATTATTATTTACAGATTAACAAATCAGAAAGCTGTGTTGTAAGTAATATTTCCATTTGAAGGTTTTCCAAGGAGAGCTGAAACGCACAACAAAATGCACAACAACAAAAAAACACAGCATCATTGAACAGACAAAACCATTTTGGACTCTTCCACTGTCACTGGACGACACACAAGACAATACCTACGACGTGGTAAGCAGCCAAAATTCAGAGTCCAACTTTTTAGTATTTTATGTGATGTGAAATATTAATTTAATTAGGAATGAATTACAACATTTCTATTCCTCAGGAAAGTAGCTTCCAAAGGACTTTCCAGAAAGAAGACTTGAAAGGAAACAATGTGTACTGCAAAGAATGTCAAAAGAAAACAGATGCAACAAAAGTGAGTTTTGACATTAGAAACTATGTTGTATGATACTGAGATCATACATATAGTGTGATTATAGTGTTCAATGATGTTTTTTGTGTTGTTTAGGAATGTGAGATGGTGAAAGATCCTCAGATTTTGGCTTTACTCCTCAAGAGATTTGACATTGACTACAACACCATGTCATATGTCAAATCAGACTGCTTTGTGAATGTACCACACACATTAAAGACGAAGGTAAGGGGAAGTGACTTTTATGTGTGATTTATGGTGTTCTATTGGAATTACTTGAAATCTTATTGTATGTGTGACTTTGTCCTTTATTGTTGTTGATTGTTGTTCTTCATTGCAGAAGGAGACATACAGTCTGTATGGGGTGGTGAATCACATGGGCAGTCTCAGTGGTGGACATTACACAGCCACCATCCTGTCTGATGAGGACCAAACCTGGTATGAGTTTGATGACGATCGAGTCAGAGAGGTATGAAGACTTTACTTAATCTATGGCATTTAGATTTTACACATTCAAAAGATACCAACAGAGAGATCAAATAGGAAATGGGAATTGAACATTGTTTTATTGAACCATGCAGGTTCGAGAACCACCACACAGGTATGTTTGATAAAACCCATTTTATTTAATTTTATAAATAATAATCTGAGATATAGTAGATTGTTTATCCAGAAATGTTTTTTGTTGTGTTGTCACCTTTGTTTTATTGTTCTATATAAGCAATGACTTTAAACTCATAATTATTGTTCACCAGCTCCCGGACTGCATATCTTCTCATGTACAGAGGTAGGATTACAGACATATATAGATATATAAATCATGCTAATGTAAATTATATATATATATATATATATATATATATATATATATATATATATGGTTATATTAGTTATGATTAAATTATAAGTGTAGGCACAATGTTCAGATTTCAAACTTCAACCCTGTTAAATATGAGACTTTAACTGCCTTGTTCCATTTTAACAAATTTAAGTCATTTTTGTTTTGCTACAGCTCAGTCAATGACATATTTTAATTGTCTGGTAGATTTAACTTGTTTTTGACATTTTCAGTTGTTGTTATTATACATGTTTGCCAAGAGAAACTCATTTATGGTTTATTTTTCCACCAGATGAGAATTCTCCGAGAGGCTCACAGAGTGCACTCTGGAACAAATACACAATGATTTTTTGTTGTTGCTTGGTTATTGGTTGTTGTAAGCTTATCTTACCCAAACTTAAATTAATGAAACTAAGAGCAACATTTTCTGTGGTTTATAGATACATTTTCAAAGTTGAGAGGATTGAGGGATTATTACTGTGTGAGCCTCGGTACTGTTTTTAGGAAAATCCTTCTTGTTCTACCTTTTAAAGAGGAGGAGAGGTTTCTGTTATTGTATCATATGAGTTCAGAAATACAAACCACTAATCTAATCTACAACCTGATATCAGAGTGATCAAAAATATGGAGGACTTTACTTAATCTATGCCATTTAGATGGTTTATAATCAAAACATATACCAACAAACAGATCAAACATTAAATGGAAATTGTTTTTGTTGAATCATGCAGGTTCAAAACCCACCAAAAACAAAATGGTATGTTTGATAAAACCCTTTTATTGCATTTTGTCAATAATAATCTTTCATCTTTTTTTTTGTTCTATATTAACAATCATTTTTAAATTATTTTTCACCAGCTCCCAGGCTGCATATGTTCACAGGTACAGAGGTAGGATTACAGACATATATAGATATATAAATCATGCTAATGTAACATTAACAGAGCATTGCAAATTACATAATCTCATTGACTGTTGATCAATACCTCATACAACCCCACTTCAAAAAAGATGAACTATCCTTTTAATATATCTTTTAAAAATATTTCTGCTTATTATTCTCATGAAGTTATGATTATATTAGTTCTGTTTAATTTATATGCGTAGGTTTTATTCAACACTGTTAAATATGAGACTTTAACTGCCTTGTTCCATTTTTGTTCATCAGATTTTAATGTTTTCTATTTTTCAGTTGCTGTTTTTATTATATTATGCATTTGCCAAGAGAAACTAATTTCTGAATACATTTTTCCACCAGATGAGAATTCTTCGAGGGGCTCACAGAGTGCACTCTGGAACAAACACACAACGGGTTTTTTTGTTCCTTTTTTTTTGCTTTGTTATAATCTTATTTTACCTCAACTCAAATTAATGGATCTAAGAGCAAAATGATCTGTGGTTTGTAAATATCTTTCAGAGTTGAGAGGATTGGGGGATTATTTTTGTGTGAGGCCCTGTTTTTATGAAAATCCTTCTTGTTCTGCCTCTAAAGAGGAGGAGAGGTTTCTGTTATTAGGGCCACGGGGCAATCTCACAGAGCACTGGTCCCATACAGCAGTAGCTGTAGGGACCACTGCTGCACTACTGTTATACTGTGTATTTTTTCTTCTTCCTCTTCCGGACGCAATTTCGTCCCGCTACTAGTCCTACAACTTGAAGAGTTGCAGGACAAATTATATATCAAAACGTGCGGTTTGATCGGGATCTGTGTGCCAGTACTTTTCTCTACAGAATACGATTTTTTTTGCGACGTAAATCGCGAAAAACTGCCCAAAATTTTGCATTGTAATGAATGGGACGGCCGAAAAAAAAAATGAGCGAAAAAGAACAATAATTGGAGATTTTTAAACGTCTACTTCTCCGGCATAATTTCACCATTTAAACTTAAAACAGTAGACACAAGTCTTGTGTATCGGTGTATTAATCCACGTTTCGATAGGTCATATAGTTTTTTATCAGTCCCTGTTCAATGACCATGATCATTTTTGGAGAAATTCTGAGATTATAATGGGTGTGTATTGCACGGAATGTTCGTGTCACAGTGTGACATCATCGCCAGAGTGTAGAGGGAGAGAAAAAACTGTCAAAAAATCAATTTGAAAACTGCGCTCCAGGCCGCAAATTCCACTCTACAGAAATAATTTATACATAGAAACGTAGGAAAATTAGTCTTCTCACTCACAATCCTCTGGTAAAGCTGTTAGAGTTATAGTTTGGGTGTAGGACGCACAGATGCACCACCAATACTCACCAACAGCCTCATTGGCTCCCATATTAAAAACGTAGGAAGATTTCTGAAAAAGGGAGTTGGAACAGTTTTTTTAGATCGCTCTAGCAAAGCTATTTTTTCATTTTTCTGGAAAAAAAAACCCATATGTAGACGTTCAGGAAGAACTCAGGACGCTCAAAGTGAAGTCGGATCAATGATAGGTATTATGGTTTTGCCAAAAATGCTTTCTGTTCGAGGCCAGAAATTCCAGTCTGTCCACCTCTGCTGTCACTGTGCCGGAAAAGGTGGCAGTTAATTCTATTGATTGCTTTGATCTGATTGCCTTTGATCTTTGATGTGATTACAGTTACAGATACACACACACACATGCGCGTAAGCGCGCACACTCCTCACACATGCATACACATGTTTCAAACACACACGCGCGCACACACACACAGAGGTAACTTTATGCGATTTTCGCTACACACACACACACACACAAATGCGCGCGTTATCGCGCACACTCCTCCAGATACACGTTTCACACACTCACACACACACACACACACACACATTTTGAGGTTAAAGGGCATAGTTTGAAATCTCTGAAGAATCTCATCATAGTGTACACACACCGGCAGTAGCCCCCGTGGCCCTTTCAGAATTTCCCCAGGGGAAATTTTCTAGTTGTATCATATGCGTTCAGAAATAACAATTTCTGAACAATAAAAACAACTAATCTAATCAACAACCGGAAATCATAGTAATCAGGAGTAAAATAATTTTAATTATGAATCGACTTTGCTTTATAATTATTGTTGCCCATTTCAATGTGTTTGACAATAGAATGCCTTTATAGTTGTATGATTTTCATAGTATCACATTTAAAACAAATGAAACACTTTAACCCAGAAATACTCACAGTATCGATCTCATGTAGCTATATTTAATGCATTAATCACAGAAAGTTTTACTAATTTTGTTTGACTGTTTCTCATTTAAATAGCATGAATACACATTACATCATTGTTTTTATTGTGATTATAGAAACCTGTTTGTTTTATCATTCTGTCATTTTACCAGCTAAATGTTGCTGCAAACTGAAACTTCAAGCTTGTTGGGGTGTAATAATCAGACTGTGGAAATATGAATGAAGAAAATATTTTTGAGATATTCTCGAGAAATTCTGATATGAAAATGAACTTGTTTCAAGAGTCTCACTTTGTAGATGTAGAATTCATGATTAGTAACATCAGTAGCTCAATACAGTGATTTCTGTTTACAGTCATTTTTGTCATGTGCAGTTTATAATCAGTGATGGAAGAAGTATTCAGATCCTTTACTTCAGTAAAAGTACTAATACCACACTACAGAATTACTCCACTACAGTAAAAGTCCTACATTCAAATTGTTGCTCAAGTTAAAGTACAAAAGTATCAGCATCAAAATGGACTTAAAGTATTAATAGTTAAAGTACTTGTTATGCAGAATGATGCTACTCAGATTGTTTTATATATTCCAAATATATTTCGGATTATTATTTTTGATGCATTTATGTAAGCAGTGTTTGACCTACAATGTAGTCCGCATTTTAACTACTTAATATACTGTTATGTGGTATAATTTATGAAAATGAATTAAACTTGAATGTTTGAAAGTACTACTGAAGTGGAGATTTCTGGCCTTATATGATATATATTGTAAAAACCCCATACATTTTCAGGTTTTCATATATTACAGATGACTAAAAATGTATAACTAATAGTTATCACCATGAAAATTCCCCAGTTTATTATTAACATTAAGACACGTTTTCTGAGGTTTTAATATTATTTTTTTTTCTATTGGTAAATTAAGGAGAAATCTTCAGACACAAATAGACAAAGTTTAGTCAAATTAACACCAAAATTAGTATTTGGAATTTTTTTCCCCACCACTCTAAAACAACAGTGCCTTTGACTACTTGCTTTATTTTCCATCTCTGCGATCATTTTTAGATTTGAGAGAAATAATGAATTCCAATAATTTAGTTTTTATTGAATGACTTGTTTCCTGCCAAACACATAATGATAACAAATTATGATACAATAGCATAATGAGGAAAAATGTCAAAACAAACAGTAAATAAAACATTAACAGGATTAATTATGATAGTATATGACTGCGACACAGAAAACATTATATACATTTACATCATAGATGTTAAAAGATCTGTTAACAATTGCATTAAAAATCCCATTATAGCCCATCGTGATGGGCTATAATGGGTCACGTATTGGGTCACGTATTGCAGGCTTGGTTTGGAGATACATACAGGAAAGTGGGAGGGTTAAAGCTTGGTTTCATTGTAATCCATAAATGGTGTCCAGGTATTCTCAAAGTTATTTGGGGAGCCTCATAACATAAATCTCAATTTCTCAAGTTTAAGGTGTTGTCTCACATCTCTCAGCCACTGAGTCCAGCTAGGTGACTGAGGATTCCTCCAATTGAGGAGGATCAATCTCCGTGCTAACAGGGTGACAAATTTGGTTATTCTGAGTTTATTTCCAGAAAGATTCTCGTTCATCCCTCCCGCTATACCAAAAATAGCTATCAGAGGATCGGGCTGAACTACCGTTTTGAAGACCTCTGATAGCGTTGTAAAGATTGAACTCCAATAGGCGTGCAGGTTGGGACAAAGCCAGAATGAGTGTGCCAGGGAGGCAGGAAAGGCCTTACACCTGTCACATGTGGGATCTACATTGGGAAACATTTTAGAAAGTCTAACTCTAGAGAATTGAAGGCGATGCAACACCTTAAATTGAATGAGGATATGGCGAGCACAGATTGAAGCCAAATGCACTCCCTCCAAGGCTCTCTCCCACTGCTCTGCTGACAAGACCATCCCAACATCCCCCTCCCAAGCACATTTTATGAACTCCAGCGATGGGTTTTGTAAACTAGATAAGTGAGTGTATATGAAGGAAATAGCACCCCTTCTTGAGGGCTCAAAAGAGAACAGAGAGTCCATGGTGGATTCATCAGGCAGATTAGGAAACGAAGGCGTGTTAGCTTTAATAAAGTCACGTACCTGGAGAAATCTAAAAAAATGGGATTGTGGTAATCTGAATTTACTTTGTAATTGCTCAAAGATGGGGAAAACTTTATTTATAAAAAGGGCCTTCATGGTCCTTATACCATTCAGTTTCCAAGTGTTGACTATTGCCTCATAATCACACTGCTTAACCTGTGACAGAAGTTTTTGATCTCTAAGAACGTAGTCTATTCGTGAATACGATTGGTGGACAGGGGAAAAAAAGAGAAGCAATGGGAGGAAGGATTTTTGGACCGCCAGGGATCAACAACACCATAATCATGTATAAAAGAGTTTATGCTTATGCAGGTTTTCCCTGCCTGTCTCTCTCTCACCTCATTTGTACAGAGAAATTATCTTTTAGGCTCAAAATTGTTATATAGCGGAGTATCATTGTTGTATAATGATTTATTGTTACAAGACAAAGAAAGAAGAAGTTTGCTACACACAGCTCACCCAGAAAGTTTCATGTAAAGTTCATCTGCTCCACTGTCTACTGTTTAATCATGATTGAAATGGTGTGTACATTTTTTAAAAAGGATAAGTAATAGTACATGTATTATAAAAACAATAGGGAAAATATGGCAATGTGGTTGCAAAGGCTATGTATTTGATTAAACTCACAACTAAACATCCATCCATCCACCCACTCTCATCCACTATTAATGGGTCTGTAAAATATATTCAAAACACAGTAGATATATAAAAAAATTTTGTTTTTTGAGAGTGTTAAATCAACAGAAGTTATTGCACACAGCCTACTTCCTGTTCCATACAGGTATGGAGGTCTGTCTTGGTGCTACATCAGTGCAAGGTTTTAAACATGAGTAATTGTCCATCCTCTCACACTCTTCAGTGAGCTTCAGACACACAAAACAGAACTCCACTTTACATTGAGGACATTCAATGTTTTTACACATAGTTCCGTCATGCTCCACCAGCAAACCACAGGTGGGACAGGCTCGGGTGGAGGGACAGCCAGTGACCCCCCTCACATCATCAAAGGTGATATCAGGGCAGGTTCTCAGTATTTCCAGCGGGTTTTGGCACCCCTTATTTCCACAGTGGTCAGAACTTGCTGCTGGATCTTTCCATTCATTCAAACACCGCCAACAGAATGTAAAGGCCTTATGTTTTTCTATCATGCACGATATGCAGTCGACCTGTAGATTATTCGGGTCGGCTCTCATCACATAAGACTCGCAGCCAGGACACTGTGAAGGGAAGTTGGTTAAAAAAAAGATATTTTTAAATTTTATTTACAGCAACAATGTACAGACAACAGCTTATCAATCGTGTAATACTTACTGATTTGACATCCAAGTTATTCTTGGAAAATTGGAACATTTTCTTTTCAAAGTACGCCTTTTCTTCAGGGGTCAGAAGAGCCATTTTACGAACCTCCTCATACGGCCACTCAGCTTTACAGTGACCACACACAAATCTGCCCTTATCCTTTGGGATAGAAAAGAAAAAAAGTCTAACTTTCTGTTCATGTTGATTAGGGCCTCGGGGCAATCGCACCGAGCACTACTGTTATACTGAACTATCCCTTTAATATATATTTTTTATTTATTTATATTTAGGGCCACGGGGCAATCGCACCACTACTGTTATACTGTGGATTTTTTCTTCTTCCTCTTCCGGACGCAATTTCGTCCCACTACTAGTCCTACAACTTAAAGAGTTGCAGGACAAATTATATATCAAATCGGGATCGGTGTGCTATTACTTTTCTCACTTTTCTCGGAAAAAAATTAGCGCAAAAAAGAACAATAATTGGAGATTTTTAAACGTCTACTTCTCCGGCATAATTTCACCTAGAGACTCCATTTAAACTTCAAATAGTAGACACAAGTCTTGTGTATCGGTGTATTAATTTGCGTTTCGATAGGTCATATAGTTTTTTATCAATCCCTGTTCAATGACCATGATCATTTTTGGAGAAATTCTGAGATTATAATGGGTGTGTATTGCACGGAATGTTCGTGTCACAGTGTGTGATGTCATCGCTCAGAGTGTAGAGGGAGAGAAAAAACTGTCAAAAAATAAATTTGAAAACTGCGCTCCAGGCCGCAAATTCCACTCTACAGAAATAGTTTATACATAGAAACGTAGGAAAATTAGTCTTCTCGCTCACAATAGTGGAGCGGCTAAGTGCTAATTTTTGCCAGAATCTTTCAGTTTATGATACAAGCGTGAAAATTGGCATGAACACTCTCCATGGGTCACTTAACAAGAAAATTGTCAGAGAATGGCGAGAATTAAGATGGCGGCCATTTTTCAAGATGGCCGACACCTAAGTGGAGCAGTTAAGTGATATAATGGTTTATTTGGTGATACAAGCATAAAAATTGGCATGAGCAGTCTCTGTTGGTCACTTGACAATAAGCCACCCACAGTTACTTGGGTTGACAAAAAAACACTCCCAGCCACTTGAAATTTCTATTTTCAAGATGGCCACCCCCTGGATCCTCAAAAGATCAATTTTCTCATAGAAATGTATTGGGTTTTAGATTATTCTGGAAAACAAGTTTTAACACATCATAATACAGTTGTGTTGATTTGTTGATCATAGACAGATTAGACAAGAGTGAGTATCTGCACTACCAGGGCACACTGGTGATATATGACTGCTGTTAAACTCAGAGTGGGGTTCAATGTCAGCCAATTGTAAAGTTAGTCAAAGAAGAGACGACAACTCTCTGAGTAGTTTTAGTTAACCGGGTGGTGTACAGATCGTACAGGGTAAAAATGGCATTGGATGAACGATTGGACTAAGTGTAGGGTCAAGGCATGAACTTAGTTGTATCCCATACATCAAAGTGCTTATTAAAAGGTGGTAAAAGGATAAACCCTCGGCCTCTGCCTTTGAATTTGCTGCAGACATTGCAGAATCCATCATAACAGTTGAGAAAACAAACAGCAGGACACCAAGATCATACTGGTTATGATACCATTGCAAGAAATGTTCCATTATTTCATAAAATAAATGCTCTGCCTATCTTACGTAGTCCAACCCGACTAGATGAAGGTGATGGCATAGAAAGCTCATTGACAAGAAACAGAGCAAAATATCATTCAAGCTGTAAACTTATGTTCAACAACACACAGCTGGAAAGGGCACAAAACATCTACTGCTGCTAAAGACACTAAAGATACCAAAGATATCCATATTAAGAGGTCAAGAAGATCCCAGACGTCTTATGAGGCTGGATATGTGTGGGGACAGGCATTGAAGAGACACCCACAAATGCCGAGCCCGTCCGACTGGGGATGGGTAAACAGGACAAGGAGTGGAAAGTCTTCTGGACTCCACTTCCACCTATTGCGGAGAGTTGTTGGGAGTTGACAAAATGTGGGTGCACCAAGGCTTGTACTGGAAAGTGTAAGTGCTACAGATATGGACTCAGTTGCCCCTGCTAGAACTTATTTGCTTGTTTCTTTTGCCAGTGTTATTCCTTGTTGTCCTTTGTGTTTTCAAGTGTAGGCCTATGGCTCGGCTTCCCCTCGCCACATCGGCGCATTATGTTCTATTTTGTCACCAGCCTATTACTGTGACATGTTCAGTTTTTACTTTGTAACATTGCTTTCACATTTTCAGTTTAGTTCCCTAGTATAGTTTCAGATACTGTTTGTCATGGTTCCGTGGCAGCCAGAGCTGCTGTTGCCTCTGGATCTGTCATTATTGCCATTCAGTATTAACCATTGCTCAATTATTATTTTGGAGCACTGTCCGTTCAGCACCACAACTGTGTTTCCCCACCCCTTAGTATTTATTTGACATGTTTAATGGCAGTAGTAATGGCTAGTTATAAAAAAAGTAATTTAAAAAAGTATTTAAAAAAGCCCTCATGGTAAGGGAGCCTGTGTACCTCGGTGAACCCGGAGAGCTACGCCGGTGGGAGGGAACTCCTGTCAGGTTTTACCAAACTGGACAGGTCGTGGGCAAGGAGTCAGACAAAGCACAGTCAAACAACCTCTCTTGAGGAACCCAATACATTTCTATGAGAAAATTCATAATTTAAAGGTCCACATGGCAGGCGGCAGTCATCCTGAAAAAAAAAAATTCCGCCTTGAAATTTCAAGTAGCTGTGGCTGGCTTATTGCCAAGTGACCCACAGATACTGCTCATGCCAGTTTTTATGCGTATATCACCCAATAAACCATTGTATCACTTAACTGCTCCACAAAGGTGTCGGCCATCTTGAAAAATAGCCGCTATCTTGGAATTTCAAGTAACTGTGCGTTGCTTATTGTCAAGTGACCTACAGATACTGCTCATGCCAATTTTTATGCTTGTATCACCAAATAAACCATTATATCATTCAACTGCTCCACTAAGGTGTCGGCCATCTTGAAAAATGGCCACCATCTTGGAATTTCAAGTAACTGTGGGTGGCTTATTGTGAAGTGACCCACAGATTTTGCTCATGCCAATTTTTATGCTTGTATCACCAACTAAATCATTATATAATTGAATTGCGCCACTAAGGTGTCGGCCATCTTGAAAAATGGACGCCATCTTACAATTTCAAATGTCTCGGACAATTTTCTTGTTAAGTGACCCATGGAGACTGCTCATGCCAATTTTTATGCTTGTATCACCAAATAAACCATTATATCATTCAATTGCTCCACTAAGGTGTCGGCCATCTTGAAAAATGGCCGCCATCTTGGAATTTCAAGTAACTGTGGGTGGGTTATTGTCAAGTGACCAACAGAGACTGCTCATGCCAATTTGTATGCTTGTATCACCAAATAAACCATTATATCACTTAACTGCTCCATGCATTTCAAGATGGCCGCCATCTTGAAAAATGGCCGCCATCTTAAAATTTTAAATGTCTCGGACAATTTTCTTGTCAAATGACCCATGGAGAGTGTTCATGCCAATTTTCACGCTTGTATCATAAACTGAAAGATTATATCACTTAGCCGCTCCACTACAATCCTCTGGTAAAGCTGTCAGAGTTATAGTTTGGGCGTAGGACGCACAGATGCACCACCAACACGCACCAACAGCCTCATTGGTTCCCATATTAAGAACGCAGGGAGATTTCTAAAAGAAGGGAGATGAAACAGTTTTTTTAGATCGCTCTAGCAAAGCTATTTTTTCATTTTTCTTAAAAAAAACCCATATGTAGACGTTCAGGAAGAACTCAGGACGCTCAAAGTGAAGTCGGATCAATGATAGGTATTATGGTTTTGCCAAAAATGCTTTCTGTTCAAGGCCAGAAATTCCAGCCTGTCTACCTCTGGCTGCTGTCACTCTTTCATTAACAGGTGTCAGTTAATTCTGTTGATTGCTTTGATCTGATTGCCTTTGATCTTTGATGTGATTACAGTTACAGATACACACACACACGTGCGTAAGCACGCACACTCCTCACACATGCTTCAAACACACACACACACACACACACAAACACACAGACCAACACACACACACACACACACACACACACACACACATTTTGAGGTTAAAGGGCATAGTTTGAAATCTCTGAAGAATCTCATCATAGTGTACACACACCGGCAGTAGCCCCCGTGGCCCTTTCAGAATTTCCCCAGAGGAAATTTTCTAGTTAAAGAATAACGTAGTCACTTTTTAGATATTGGTTGTTGTTTTTTTACTAACTATTTATTTATGAAATTTTCACTGATACCTTACCTGGTCCAGCAGCCACTTACACCAGTTGGTGAGAGACATTGGAGTGACAGTGTGACCGCAGGACATCTTGGCTCTGAGAGACTTAAAGTCATCGTCCAAAACTATGAGACACACACAAACGAGTGTTACTAGATTAGGGTTGCAAAATTCCGGGAATACTCAAAGTTGGAAACTTTCCATGGGAATTAACAGGAATGTATGTGAATAAACCCTGCATTTACAAAAATGCATTTGCCACGCCCCCTACATACTTTTTTGAATGGGTGGGGTCATCGGGAGGAGTAATATTCAGCTCAACATTCATGTTTTTTGTTGTTCAATGAAAGAATTGATTGTACAAGAAAATAATTAAAACTTGATAGTGTTCTCCTCACAAATATATCTGTTCAAAAAATCATTCTGATTTTTAAATTTTGAATATTTCCAAAATTCTCCATTGTAAGGTTTTCTAGAAATTTACCGGAAATGATCATATCATCAGTGTATCATTAATTGCTCAGAATGAGGTAATAATATTCTTTAAGATAATCCTGATAAGTTTAAAAAAAACAAAAAAACTACTGTAAGGTACTTACAATCCATGTCATCTTCTCCATCAACAAAAACCAGTGTGGTGTCTTCGGGGTCATAACGCTTCTCCTCTCCTGTTGCTGCATTGTTGCTCTGTTGTCCAGCATCACTAACCCTCTGCTCAGGTGTCACATTGTTGCGCTGCTGTTGAGAATCCCTCATCAGCTGTTCAATTAAAGCTCTGGTCCTCATATATTCATTTAAAGCTCTGGTCCTGCGTCTACGCATCACAGCTTCAAGTGCCAAAGCGTTGGTCAGCTCTTCAATTTCCCAGGAGGTCGGTTGTTCAGTTTCCAAATTGTTGGTCAGATTTTGAGAACCGCTGTTCTCCTCTTGAGTTTCCAAAGTGTTGCTCAGGTTTGTATTCTGTTCATTTGGTGAATTCCTCAAAGGTTCTGACTCAGTATTTTGCTCCGTTGAAAAAAAGGAGCCCATCTTGACTCCGTGTATTCTCCAACAACAAAGACTGAAGAGGAGTCAGAGGTTTTATCAAAGGATCATCAGCGGTCATGTGACAGATGACGCATCAAGTTAAAATGAGAAATAAACACCCTGTATTTTAGCTTTCGCTTCTTTTGCATCGGGATGGTTTGCACCTGAACCACATTAAACAAACTCCTCATCCAGTCCTCACTGAGAATAATGAAATTTCAGCTGAACGTAGTTGGACCCAAAGGAGAAAATATGATCGTTGATCTGTGCGACACTGAGGAGGAGATGAAGCGTTTCACTGTGGAGCGACTAAAGGAGAAAATTACTGCACAACTAAACATAGGTACGTTTAGTATTTCTTCTCTTGTTAATGTGTGTGCCTACATATTTATTTTTTATCTTTAATAAAATAAAACCAACTATAGGCTACTGTAATTATGTATACATTGACATGTAGATCATAATTCACGGACAGTCGTCAATCTGTTAATGGATAGACTGCATTACTATTTAAGCTAATAACAGCCTGATAATATATTTTAAAAGCTTTCAAAGCTACAGAGAGTGCAGTAGGCTAGGCAATGAGTGTAAACGTATTTTAGTTTAGTTTATTCGATAGAGCGACAATTTGAGCACAGTAGTGATAATGGGCTCGTGCTATCACCTGTGTGAAGTCCTGAGTGAAGTCTTTTTCTGTACAGAATGGCCCAAGAGCATCCGAATGGTCTTCGGAACCGATCAGCTGCAGGAGTCAGAGCTGCTGGTCTCCTACGGGATCGAACACTTTTCTACCATCCACATTGTGTTGCTGCTGCCCGGAGGAGTCTGATGAGATGAAGACGGAGAAAAAAACATCACAGAGACTCTTAACTACTCTGCCACAATGCGACCAAAATACGTTACTTGTTTAAAATCATAAAACATTGAATTTAAATGCTGTTATTGTGGATCCACTCTGTGTACTTTATCAATATACCTAAATAACTTTAAGTCATATGATTGCTGGTTTAACAGGATGAAATAAAACTATTCCAACCAAAGCTGCTATTGGCCTCCTTCCTACAGAAAGAAAAAAGAAAAAAAATGAAGCAATTTCGCAAAATCTTAACAAAATAGCACTACTTCAGATATCTGTCAAATAAAAAACACAATACAAATTCAAAATGACTTTATTTATCCCCGAGGGGAAATTCAGTGAGTCTGTTAGCTTTGTTAGAATGAGACAGCCTGATGGCTGTAGGAGCGAAGGATATTGTTACAGACTGCTTTGAGTGGAAAATCTTCAACAAAAGATTGAAAATGTTTTGATCAGCAAGAGCAGCTCTGATTCCTCAATCCTGTTAGACTACATTCTGTCAGTATAAAAATAAACCTGAACAAGGGAGTGGTAAATGTTCACATGTTCAGTTATTGGAAGAAACAACAAGTACAAAACATTTGCTCAGAAACAATGTAAAAATAATAATAGAGTACATTTCTCTATTTTTTTCTTTCTCTTTCTTTTCTTTATTCTTCTTTCTTTCTTTTTTCACTGTGTATGCTATGGGCCACAAGCAGTTTTGTTAGTTAGTTAGTTAGGTTCTTTATTGTCCGCAAAGGGATAATTGTTCTCACACAGTCAGGTTTTTCTCAGGACAGCATACATTTAATAGAAAAGGGCAGAGCACAGTGTGGCAACACTGTAGCACACAGATACCAAATGCCTCCTCTTCCCACATATACAACATATAACAGATAACTCCTCTTCCCACATATATCACAGAGAAACATATAAGAACATATACAGCAGCAAACATGACTCCCATTCATAACCCCTCCCATGACAGATGACAAGCCTCACCACAAGCCTTGTAAACTTACAAATAAATAAATAAACGAATTAACGTGTAAGCCACTTAAAAGACTTAAAGAGGATCATCAGATTCTTGTTATGAAGCTATTTTAATATTTGTGCTTTAAAATTCCAATAAAAATGAAAAAATATTATAGAAATTATTCACTTTAATTTACAATGCCAGTGACCTAAGGAAAATTGAAAGGTAATTTTCTAACCTGAAACTATTTTAATCATTTGAATGAAAATAGGCCTGATAAAAGTAAAACTGGACTACCTTAACATTGCCTGTAATAAAAAAGGCCAGCTGTCGGTAAGTATCTTTTCCCTCTTATCTTTCTTTCTTTACAATGAAGTAGCGTATAATCTTATCATCATGTCAGCGGTGTGAACTGTCAGAAAATAACCATCTGGGTCCAGGAATGCCTCCCCGGGAGAAATGTTTGTACCTTTTTAAGTAATGCATACATCTTGTGCACTTTGAGAGCTAAATGTGAGAAACTTCACATAACATTTTTCAGTCAGGAGGCACCGTGATATAGAATAAGGAATCTATATCAATACCCAAGTAATTACCTGTGACCCACCTGTGACGGCCCGGAGAGGCTGATATTGATAGAGATAGAGATTGATAGAGACTGATACAGACAGGTGGGCACGCGTGTAAGTGTGAGTGCGCGCGCATGTTTCGGAGGACAGAGAGGTGGTCGAGGTTTAGACAGCAACGACAACACAACGCAAAATAACTTTATATTACGAATTGTATCGCCGCCACAGTGAGGAGAGGCGTGTTCTGTGTGTTCCTGGTCTGGTCCTGCCACGCCCCTCTCTGCATACCTGGTTCACCTGAGTGTGATCTGCTCTTCAGGGGAGCTGTTATCTACCTCCAGAGCCAGTGATCTTCCCTCTCTCTTGCCACTGACCTGTTCTGGTTGACTGCATATAGTTTGTGTTGTAGCTTGCTCTGTGTTTTTGTGTCTCAGCTGAGTCAACTTGTTTGTTTAGAGTGTCTGGAAGCCTGGTAGGGGTCATCTGCCATTTTAGTTAACCTGTTTTCTCCTGGTTTTTTTTTGTTATAGGGAGCTTAGCATTGTCTGTTTTGTTTGGTAGCTGAATCTTATTTTCCAGATAGTGATTGACTTTTGTTTCTTATTTTGGCCTTGGAGACCCTGAAGATTTAGCTGCTTCCTTTTTCTGTGCTACTTAGTTGGTTTATCTCTGTTTATTCCTTCTGCCTGTTAATAAATATTATAATTGTTCAACTTAGAGTCCCTACACTTTGACTACATTCTGTCAGTATAAAAATAAACCAGAACAAGGGAGTGTTTAAATGTTCACTAAGTGATTGGAAAGAAAAGAAGAACAAAACAATGTCCTGCTTAGTGATGGAACAAATATGAAGTATGACCAGATTCCTCTCCTTTTCTTTTCCAAAACAAACGTGCTGTGAATGTTTTCAGACTGACTCTGGCATATTCACAGTCATAAAACAGAGTCTGTTTCCTCTTCAATTTTACAAAATTAACATTTCTTATCGATTTATTTGAATACATTAGGCTTGTTCACATACACAAACAGAATGTATAAACAGTGATCGCATTAATTACGTATATTTACGTTTAATTTGCGAGGCACAGCCCATTTCACACAAACTACTAACATCCGTCTCCGCCTCATTATGTCTCAGCGCAGTGTGAGTGCAGTCGGATTGCTTTAGCACTTATCTTGTCTTTACTTTAATCTCTTTTTCGCATATTTCCTTAATGTCGCGGCGGTTTTCATCAAGGTCAGGGAGAAGAAAAGAGGAAAAGACACAAGAGGTATTGTTTTGTTTTTGGAGTATCTGCCCGCAGCCACTTTCACAGTTGAAACCAGAGCTTCATTCATCTCTAAATGTTTGAAAGCTTTAAGGAGCTCAGTTCAGCTTTAGTCGACTGGTTAAAGTTCTGATACTGAACGAGTTCGGATTGGATTAAGGAGGACATCGCTCTGCTCAGTGCTCATTTTGGTAAGTACACAAACAAACTCTCCGCTGTAAAAAAACAAACAAAAAAACAACAACCTATTTGTATAGACCAGGCATGTCCAAACTATTCCAGAAAGGGCCATGCTGCTGCAGATTTTTGTTCCAACCAATCAAGAACACACCTGATTGGACTGATCAGCTGTTTGAACCCTGAGATCAGTTGATTAAACGACTCGTGCCTGTTGTGATTCTGCTTGGTTGGTAGGAAAACCTGCATCCACACGGCCCTTTCTGGAATAGTTTGGACATGCCTGGTATAGACCTATGTACAAAAAAGTTAATCATATATAATTTTTTTAAAGTTAAACTTTACATTTAATGTACAAAAAAAGAAGAAGAAAGAGGTAATTTTTACCTAGGCTACAAAGAGTGTGCCTGTGTATGCAGTGTGCACTTCAGGTTGTTCAAAGACGTGAATGTGTGTGTGGCTTCAGCCGCTGTGGAACTGAGGGTGTTTTATTCTGCTGTTTCTGTTGTATTTCTTCAGAGTTTTGGTCTCTTCATAATCATTTGTATGCACAGGCTGCATACTGCTATTGGCAAGAAGAGGGATGTTGTTTGTTCTGACATAGGAGGTCAGTGCTGTGATGTGGATACATTGACATGTAATTTATTTTTATTTTGAAGGCAAAATTTGTTTTGTTATTTCATAGATCTATTAAATAAAGCCCATCATTGAAGAAAGACTCCTTGATGTCAGTTTTTTTGCTTTAATGACAGCAATGTGGAAGCCCTGCAGGCACAACAATACAACATAAGTGAATTCTGTTTACATAAGCAAATGCAAAATACAAATCACTAACTCAACATGAACATGGTAAGATAAACATACTTACCTGAATTAAGTGAACACATGCTAAATATGGAACACAGAAATGTGGGTGTCTGACATGTAAGCAGACATTCCCCAAAATGGCAAAACTAATACTGCACTGCCCCTAGTGGACAGGAGGTAGGCAAAACCCTTCAATCATACAATTATTTTTGGCTGACCACCTCAGGTAAGCCCTACACACGTCTGTAAGTATGAGTTAGTGCTCTGGAGTGTGTAAGCCTGCATTCATTCAAAAATTCCACGGTGGTCGCGAACAGTGGCTAACCGGCTAACCAAATGTTCATTACTGACCTCATAAAACTGAGCAGCGACTCCTTGGAGTGTCTGTTAGTCCAACCAAACGCTGAACAAGACATTTAATGAACAAAACGTTCAAATAAACTGTCATTAAGTGAAAATAGGGTCAAAGTTATGAGACGTCCTTTTTTTTTATATCTATATAACGTTATATATAACTTTATTGACACGTTGCCGTGGATACGCATTGTTCTACTTCTCTCCTGATGACGGCTCGCCTTGTTAGTGACCTGTCAATCAAAGGTAGCCCCGCCCCAAATCATATGATTGATGATGATGATGATGAAGTTTTTTACTAGTGATTGAGACCATTGTGTTGTTCTAAAAAAACATTTCTAAGGTAATAAATCAAGTGAGAAGTTTTCTCCTTTTGTATTCAAATGAATGGACAGAAATCTTTCTGTAGCCGCTGTCAGCACCCCGTGCTGCAATATTTGGTAGAATGCAGCTTTAGGCACTTCCTGGTTTGCCTCCCTGCTCAGACCCGGAGGTTGCCGCCTGCTAGACAGCAATCTTCAGGCAAAGAGGGGCATGACTACCTTTGATTGACAGGTGGTGTGGGAGATCACCCTGCCTATAACAGAAAGTCATAAGTGTGCAGTTAAGAGTAGCCTGATATCTTCTAACTATAGCCTGGTGGGTGCACACACTAGAGTTAAAGCTAGAAATAGTGGCTCATTAACATTTACACAGTTTATGTACATTTGTTGTTTGTTATGCATTATTTTCTTACCGCCCTTAGTACTTCCTGGTTGGTGAAAGGACCTAAAGACAGTGAATGCTGCCCTTTTATTTGCCTGTGTGGAATGTGGGACATAATTTGGCCAAACCAATGTTTCTTTTATTCCTCTTTGTTTCAGGGCTTATTGGTTGAAGTATTGCTATAGAATATGTATCCCCATGTCGATATAAGGCTGAAATATTTGAGTGATGATGTTCAATGTACTTATGTAAACATTTAAACATTCATTTATTATTTAATGGCCTGGAATGGTCTGTTCCAGAGGGAGGAGCTTAGACTTTATATTGGGAGTTTTTTTGCTCACTAGAGGTAGTCGCTGGGGGACTGCTGAGCTAAAATGTATTTAATTTTGAATTGATGTTTTGGTAGTTTTCTTTTGATGTAAATAGTTCTTGTGGTTGATCATAATAAATGGGATTTTTTTTTCACCTTCACTTTTTGACTGCGGCTTGTCATTATCTTTGTAAGGCAGTTTTCCCTTACAAGTTGGTTTTTGGGGGAATTTTTCCAGTGTGCCAAACGGCAACCTACCCTCACTCTGAGTCAGAGTGTGACAGGTGGCTAACATCAGGAGAGAAGAAAAGCAATGCGTATCCATGACACTGTATCAATAAAGTTTAAAAGAAGAAAAAAATGGACCTTTTCCAGTTTCGTCTCATAACTTTGACCCTTTTAAAAATGCCTTTTCAGCGTTTGGTTGGACTAGACACTCCAAGGAGTTTTTGTTTTTTTTCAGGTAAGTAACATACATTTTGTTTTTGTTTTTTGCCAAAACTAACATCCCAGTTAATGCTCCAGCTAATGCTAGCATGAATTGAATTAATTAATTTTCTCTCAGTCAGGTTGAGGTGTAGAGAGGCTGTAATCAGTGATCAGATCCCTCTCGCTCCTCCACAGTCCAGATATGGTCTGATCCCAGTTTCCGAAACCAAGATTGCGACAAGTGTAACGCTGAACTCTATGCTTCAAATGGTCCACAAACAAACGGCTACACCTGTTTCATTTGTGCACTACTTTTTCTCAACTCTAGAACTCCACCAAATTCCATGTCTGTGTATGCATACTTGGCCAATAAATCTGATTTCATTTTTGTTGATTATCAGACACTGCATCTGCTGTTCAAAGGACAGGATTTATGGGGCAACCAAGTAAGTATTACTCTATTCTCTGAGAAGTAACGGGTCGGGAGAAACTCTGAGTGAAGGCCAAGCACACTAATGAAATCAGAGTATGGTGTTAGATATTGATTTTGCTTCAACAAACAGTAACAACACATTTTGAGACCTATGTGTGAAAGTATAACATGTTTACCCATGTCATGATGTGACCTACTGTCAATACAATATGGACAGAGTCAGTAATCACTTTGATGAGTCATATAAAGATGCAGTGAAATATAAAGGTTGTTTTCTACAAGATGGGTTACCAACTAAAGAACTATAAATGATGAATGGAGATGGTGTGATGACATTGTGTTTTCTTTCCTCTAAGACAGTCATCATGGTCTCTATAATCAGGGAGCTACATGTTACCTCAACAGTATCCTGCAGGTTCTCTACATGACACCAGAGTTCAACAGCAGGTTTGAAACAGCTGCTTTCATCTGCAGAAATAAAAGTACAAGAGCATTTACAATGAAAAGAAAATATTATGTAAAATAAGTACAAGAAAGTCAAGGTATTCAAGTGATGCATTTGTGTTTTATATGGAGGCATCACACTCAACACTCAGAGAGCTTATTAGACAGACAGTTAACAGTCACTATTCACTGAGAAACTGCTCTCTCCCTGAAGGTTGAAGAAAAAATCACCAGCTGATCGTGAGCTGAGAAAAATCTTTGAAGGCCTGAAGGAAAAGACTTATCGAATAGAAAACATCACAGGGCTTCTGGAGATGACAGAAGATGGTAAACTGGACTGTAATAAATACAAAAACAGCATTCAGAGAACAAGAGACAACATATAACAAAGTCATATATTCATAACAAGTTAACTAAGATGCTTTTTTTAAATGCTTCAATTTATATATTAAATAAAAATGTATTTTTCAGTTTATCAGCAGCGTGATGCAGCTGAATGCCTGGAGATGATTTTACGTAAAGTCAGCCCAAAGGCCTCTGAGGTGAGAACTTATGAAATATATAATGTTATTTACAGATTAACAAATCAGAAAGCTGTGTTGTAAATTATATTTCCATTTGAAGGTTTTTGAAGGAAGGCTGAGATGCACAACAAAATGCTCCCAAGGTCACATCATCATTGAAGAGACGAATCCATTCAGGACTCTTTCACTGTCACTGAATGACACACAAGACAAAACCTACGACGTGGTAAGCAGCCAAAATTAGTATTTTATGTTATGTTAAATATTAATTTAATTGGGAATGAATTACAACATTTCTTTTCCCCAGGAAAGTAGCTTTCAAGACTTGAAAGGAAACAATGTGTACTGCAAAGAATGTCAAAAGAAAACCGATGCAACAAAAGTGAGTTTTGACATTAGAAACTATGTTGTATGATACTGAGATCATATAGTGTGATTATAGTGTTCAATAATGTTTCTTGTGTTGTTTAGGAATGTGAGATGGTGGAAGATCCTCAGATTTTGGCTTTACTCCTCAAGAGATTTGACATTGACTACAACACCATGTCATATGTCAAATCAGACTGCAAGGTGAATGTACCACACACATTAAAGACGAAGGTAAGGGGAAGTGACTTTTATGTGCGATTTATGGTGTTCTATTGGAATTACTTGAAATCTTATTGTATGTGTGACTTTGTCCTTTATTGTTGTTGATTGTTGTTCTTCATTGCAGAACAAGAGATACAGTCTGTATGGGATGGTGAATCACATGGGCAGTCTCAGTGGTGGACATTACACAGCCACCATCCTGTCTGATGAGGACCAAACCTGGTATGAGTTTGATGACGATCGAGTCAGAGAGGTATGAAGACTTTACTTAATCTATGGCATTTAGATTTTACACATTCAAAACATACCAACAGTTGGATCAAACATGAAATGGAAATTCATGAACATTGTTTTTTATTGAACCATGCAGGTTAAAAAACCACCACACAGGTATGTTTGATAAAACCCATTTTATTTAATTTTATCAATAATAATCTGATATTACATTGTTTATCCAGAAGTGCTTTCTGTGTGTTGTCACACAACCTTTGTTTGTTTGTTCTATATAAACACTAATTTCAAAATGATTTCTCACCAGCTCCCAGACTGCATATCTTCTCGTGTACAGAGGTATGATCACAAACATGTCACATTAACAAAGCATACAACCCACTTCAAGAAAGCTGAACTATCCCTTTAATATATCTTTTAAAAACATTTCTGCTTATTATTCTTATGCACAATGTCAGAGTTCAAACTTCAACACTGTTAAATATGAGACTTTAACTGCCTTGTTCCATTTAAACACATTTAAGTCATTTTTGTTTTGTTGCAGCTCAGTCAATAACATATTTAATTTGTCTGGTAGATTTAAATATATTTATTTATTTTACATGTTTGCCAAGAGAAACTCATTTATGGTTTATTTTTCCACCAGATGAGAATTCTCCGAGAGGCTCACAGAGACTCTGGAACAAATACACAATGTTTTTTTGTTGTTGCTTGGTTCTTGGTTGTTGTAAGCTTATCATACCTAAACTTAAATTAATTACACTAAGAGCAAAATTTTCTGTGGTTTGTGAATGCGTTTCAAAGTTGAGAGGATTTACAGAGAATCTTGTGTGAGCCTTGGCCCTGTTTTGAGGAAAATCCTTCTTGTTCTACCTTTTAAAGAGGAGGAGACGTTTCTGTTATTGTATCATATGAGTTCAGAAATACAAACTACTAATCCAATCTACAACCTGATATCAAAGTGGTCAAAAATATGGAGGACTTTACTCAATCTATGCCATTTAGATGGTTTATAATCAAAACATACCAACAAGCATGGAAATTCATGGACGTTATTTTTGTTGAACTATGCTGGTTAGAAAACAACCAAATGCTCACAGGTATGTTTGATAAAACCAGTTTTAATTAATTTTATCAATAGTAATCTGAGATATATTATATTCATCCAGAAGTGTTTTCTCTGTGTTGTCACCTTTGTTTTCGTGCTATATAAACAAAAAATCTTCTCATGTACAGAGGTAGGATTACAAACATATATGAATATATCAATTATGCTAATGGATTATGAACAGAGCATTGCAAAATATATAATCTCAGATGCCCTGTGAAAGCAACTCACTCAATAAGAAATTGATTATTAAAGCATCTTTTCCCAAAGGCACATTTCTTGGTTGTATATGTTGAAATTTGGACTTGTTCTGGAGTGTAAATCATGAAAGGGAAATGCTTTGTGATTACAAAAATTGATTTTGACACAGATAATCACTAAATATATCTTGTTCTTTCACTTCTAAACCTCAGAGGGTCAGATGTCCTCTCAGACCAAGTCAAAGACAAGAGATGTAAGAGAACTGCATTATTTCGAACAAATCTGCGTCAGTTTTGTTGATATTCAAGTGCTGTCTTGGGTGCTGTTCAGATTGAGATAGAGCTTGTTTTCTGTGTCTTCTAGTTACTGTTATATAGCATGTTAGTCTAAATAAATTCCTTCCTGGTTTTCCTTTCCACCAGGTGATTATTCCTTTGGAGCCGACCAGAGAGCATCCAGAGTTATTACTAACAGCTATAATTGCTGTTCTTGTTCTTTTTTATGTTTTTCTCCCTATTATTTTAGGAGGTGTTTAATAAAACCCTTAGTCTTCCTCCAGACTTGTTTTAAAGTATGTGAAAATATTCTGCTATGCTTAATATTTCATGGTTTTCCCACATCAAAATAAATTCTGGATCTGGCCCAGTGTTAACTGTTGTAAAACAAACAATATCTGCTATGATGTTAAATGTGTTTTTGCTCTCTGTACTGACAAGATCTCTCTGCACTGGAGGTTCAGGTTCCTCGTCTGGCTTTTGAAAGTCAAGATGTATCTTATCTAGCTTGCCTTGCGTACATTTCTCAGATTGTAGGGAAGTGCAAAGACATCTCTCCTCCAGTTGAATAATATGAAAACAAACTTAACACAGAAACGTTTGTCGTCAGTTTAGAAAATAAGGGCATTTTAGGGGACATAAAATAAGTAAATCATATTTTTTTTAATGGAGGAAATCTTTAAGACCAAACGTCACCAATATTGGCAGATGAGTTGCATAATCCACCCTTCAAATCTCTGCTCATTTGGCCTTCTGTTCTAAAAATATCAAACTTATTACACGTTTTTTTTTAAGAAGAAGAAGAACTCGAGTACTTCGGGCTGGATCCATAATTGCTTCAGTCTTCATCGTTCATAAATCAAAATTGGCCACTAGGGGGTACTATAAACGTTTATATCTCCTAATAAAAGCTCGGATTTATAATAAATCCAGTTTGCATGATCTAGGATGATTGACTTAGTCCATGCATAAAAATCTGTAATAATTGATAAAGTGGGCAAGATTTATGACAACAAATCTAATCTTGAAATCTTAACTAAATTAATTTACGCTGGGGGAGAGGTTTTAATCAGCACTTGTGCCATATATGGGTATTATGAATCTACTTTGCTTAAATCATTGTAAATAAAATAAAATTTAAAAAAGTAAATAAATAAAAAAGCCTTGACTGTCATACATTAATTAAATGTCATAATGCTAATAATAATAATCACTGAAAGTTTTACTCATTTTGTTTGACTGTTGCTCATTTAAATGACATGAATACACATTACATCGCTGTTTTTATTGTGATAATATCAAGCTGTATGTTTAATCATTTTTCCTGCAACTACATTTTACCAGCTAAATGTTGATGCAAACTGAATAACTCAAGTTTGTTGGGGTTTAATAATCAGACTGTGTAAATATAAATGAAATAAATAATAATAAAAAAGCATCAATTTGAACATTTCACTGACTTTATTGAATGAGGTTTCTCGAGAAATTCTGATATGAAAATGAACTTGTTTCACTTTGTAGATATATAATTCATGATTAGTAACATCAGTAGCTCAATACTGTAATTTCTGTTTACAGTATTATAAAATATCAGACATTTTTGTCATGTGCAATTTATAATCAGTGATGGAAGAAGTATTCAGATCCTTTACTTCAGTAAAAGTACTAATACCACATTGTGGAATTACTCCACTACAGTAAAAGTCCTGCATTCAAAACTTACTGAAGTTAAAGTACAAAAGTATCAGCATCAAAATGGACTTAAAGTATTAAAAGTTAAAGTACTTGTTATGCAGAATGATGCTCCTCAGATTGTTTTTTTTATATTCCAAATATATTATTGGATTATTATTTTTGAAGCATTTATATAAGCAGCATTTTATCTACAATGTAGGTTAAGTTACTTAATATACAGGGTGTCCATAAAGTCTCTTTACAACTTAAAAAAACGGCAATTGATGAGATATCTTATTCAGATTTGTTGTATGTACTCAGTGGTTATCAGAGTGTTTAATCACATTGCATTTGTGTATTTCAGCTTCCCTGTTGATGAATAAGTAGTGGTAAATGAACCCCTATAAAATGGCTGTACAAACATGTGTATCATGGTTTATTGAAACAAAAAATCTTTCTGTGGGGTTATGTTAAATATATCGTGTATTGAACAAAGATCAGTGATGTCATTGGGACCATTGATGAGGCTCTACAGGGAACTCAACAAGAAATCAAGTACTGTCTTGATGTGATTCGTGCAACTAGAGGTGTATTAAAATGAGGCAAAAAACTTCAATATCTACCCCTCATTTTGTAATAATTTCCACATATTTGTCTGTTCATTTGCTTTTGTAATAAATTGTTTTAAGTTGTAAAGTTATACATTTGATGGACACCCTGTACTGTTTTGTGATTTAATTTATAAAAATGCATTATCATTTTAAATTGATCCTGTGTTTTGTTTTTTTATTATGTAAAATCTTGACCTGAAAAATAACTGGAGTAAAAAGTACAATATTTGCCTCTAAAATGTAGTGGAGAAGAAGTTTAAGGTTACATAAGTGGAAATTGTCAAGTGAAGCACAAATACCTCAAAATTGTACTCATGCGTCATATTTTGGACTTGTATGTATCAACAACTGTTAAGAGTTTGCAGGGTAATGTAATATTAATAAATGGAATCAATCATTTATCAAATGCTTAAAGAGGTACAGATTTTCCTTTTCATTTCCTCTGCCACACAGGGATGGAGGTCTGTCTGGGCGCCACACCAGCAGGACAGATTTTATACGGTGAACTGTCTTTGCAACATTCACGCTTTAGTTTCAGGCAGACGAAGCAGAACTCCACGTGGCAGCGAGGACAGTTGATGTTTTTGCAGAATTGTTGGCTGTGTTCCACCTTCATGCCACATGTGGGACAGGCTCTGACAGAGGGGCAGCTGGAGACCCCCTCCACCGCAGGCAGGCTGATGGTCGTACAGGTCTGCAGGAGCTGCAGGTCTCTGTTGATGCAGTCGTTGTTGCCGCAGCGGTCTGATCGAGGACCTGGACCTTTCCACTCCCCCAGACACTGCCAGCAGAACTGGTAGGTCTTCTTCTGATCAGCTGAGCAGATGGTGCACCGGACACACAGGTTGCCCAGATCTTTCCTCTCCACCTTCGTGTTGCACTGCGGGCACTGAAGGAGGAAAACAGCGTAGGAAACAGAAACACAGCATTTGGAAATCAGTGCACTGAATTAGGATTATTGAGTGTGCTTGAAAGAGCACACTATATACTATTCACCAGGCTTTTCCTATTTGAGTGTGCTTCAAAAGGCACACTACATGTTATTCACTGGGCTAATTGAGTGTGCTTGAAAAAGCATACTATATACCATTCATTGGGCTTAATCCTAGATTTTATTCTTCCGTTTCTTTCGTGTTTTTTCCCGTGTGCTATGACTTTTCTAAGGGTTTCAGCAAACGTTTTTTTCAAATTACAATAATTATTCAGCAAAAACACGCGAAAAAATCGCCCCAATGTTGCCTTATGGAGAGGCTAGGGTGGATGACATCATGGCTAGAGTGGAGAGGAAGAGAAAAATGTGTCACAAAATAAATTTGGAAACTGCGCTTGAGGCCGCAAATTCCACTCTACAGAAATAATTTATACATTACAATAGGAAAATGTGTCTTCTCACTCAAATTTGTCTGGTAAAGCTGTCAGAGTTATAGTTTGGGCGTAGGACATTCTAGTTTAAATGCTACATCCACTGAGCCACTTACCGGCTGGATCTCAAAGTATTCTGCAGCAGCCAGGCAAGCCATGGTCTCTTCAAAGTGCTGCATCTCCTCAACAGACAGATCAGCCAGTCGGCGCACCTCCTGGTACGACCACAGCTTGTTGCACTGTTTGGTCCCTTCCACCACTGCAGGGCATCTGAATTTGTATATGCCCTTAAAATCAACAAGGAGAAGAAACAGATCAGAGTTATACTGTAGAAAACAGGCAGAGAATTGATGCTGGGTTACAGCTAAAAGAGGGGAACAAGGGTGATATTTACAATAAACATTCAGGAAAATCAGAGCTTCAAATACAGTTTCATCACTTGATCTATTTTTCTTGAAATGTTGTCCTATTATTACAACTATGTTCTAGGAAATGTCCAGTGTATGTTCTTTACTTTGCTCTGTGCACTTTGCTGATGTGTGCTCATTTGAAACATCACTAAACTTTCTGTGCTGTTTCTTTTAAGAGTAAACTCTTTTTCACTTCATTTAGCATTTTGTTTAATTTTTAATTGCAATGCCTTGCACTTGTCAGTAGGTGCAGAAGAATACAGGCTACATGTAGTGGAGTATTCAGATCCTTTACTTAAGTAAAAATACTAATACCACAATGCAAAATTACTCCACTTTAAGTAAAAGCATTCAAAACTTACTTCAGCAATAGTACAAAAGTATCAGCATCAAAATGTACTTAAAATATCAAAAGTAAAAGTACTCGTTATGCAGAATGAACCCACTCAGATTGTTGCATATATTCCAAATATATTATTAAATAGATGTGTTTTAAATGTCAAATCACTTTTAATTTATACTGATTTATGTTAAATTTCAACCTGAAAAGTGACTAAAGCTGGCAGCTAAATGAGACTGTACTGTTATGTGTGTGGTTTAATTTATAAAAATGCATAATCATTTTAAATTGATCCTGTGGTTTTTTTTAATGTAAAATCTTGAAACTGAAAAGTTCCTGGAGTAAAAAGTACAATATTTGCCTCTGAAATTGCTCCTACTGGAAGTAGAAGTTTAAAGTTCCATAAGTAGAAATTGTCAAGTGAAGCACAAATACATCAAAATTGAACTGAAAAGTGACCAAAGCTGGCAGCTAAATGTAGTGGAGTAAAAAGTACAATGTAGTGGAATAGAAGTATAAAGTTACATAAAAATGTATATACTCAAGTAAAGTACCTCAAAATTGTACTTAAGTAAATAAACGTAATTAAATTCCATCACGGAAAAGGACTCATCCTTTACATGTCTTTTGTCGTAATAAATATATGTTGCCAACTGTCTTTGTATCGTGTCTCCTTCCCAGGTGGCTGTAATTAAAGTTTACATACTAATGTGTGTTTTCAGGACATGAGGTACCTCATCCAGCTGGCTGCGGCACCACAGTGTGAGAGAGTCCGGAGTGACGGCGTGGCCGCAGGACATCTCCGCTCTGAGACCATCATCATCATCATCATCACACACTGGATCCAAGTCGTCCTTCCTGTCCACAAAGTGCAGGGTGCTGTCCAGCGGGTCGTACTTCTTCTCCACCTGCTCCTGTCTCTGGATGCTATGTATGGGGTGAAAAAAAATAAATCAGGCATTATTATCACTGAAAAATGTGATTTAAAAGTTACACTTCAGACTTTATTTATCCTGCAGTGGGGAAATTCAGTCTTCACAGCAGAAGAATTAAAAAATAAGATAATAAATACATACATAAATATATAATAAATATAGACTCATTATATACATAAAAACTGCTTTTGAACGTTATTAATATTGGAAATTAAGTGTATTTTTAATTTTACATTAAAGAAGATGTTTTAATATATATGAAATATAAAGAATGCATAGAAATATATAACATAAAGGATATACAGATATAGAATAAAAAGGGCATAAAAGCATATGTTTCGTATAGAAAGTACACAAACAATATTTATATAAGCTAAGCTGTACAGGAAATATGTTTTTTTTAAAAAGAAAGAAAGAAAGAAAGTGAGAAGATAGAAAGCACATAGAAAGTGTCCTATTTAGTACGATAATTATAGGTATAATAATATATTAATACAATAAAATTGTGTAAAAATACAGGATAATAGTTTACAGCCGCAATGTCATGACTATTATTATTATTATTATTATTATTATTATTATTATTATTATTATTATCATCTGAGACTTGGTTTCATATAACAATCAGATTTTTGGGACATTCTGAGACTTAATAAAGCAGCAAAAAAAAGACATTAACATTAACATTAAAGGTTAATATAAATGGATTTTCTACCAATAATTATTAATAAAAAAGGCATAAAAGTGCCTTAAGTCTCGGGACTACGTCTCTTAATTTGATGGACGTAAATAGGAAGTATGACGTTGCCGTGACGTCAGCTGTGAGTTCGCTGTTGGATACAACCTCGTTTTTTGTTTTTTAAAAATATTTCTTACATTTAGGAAATTCTGCGACATAAAAAGAAAGACAAAGTATGCCGAATTATCTATAAACAGTCCATGTTTACAATGTACTAATAAATATACATACAATTATTACTAGATTACTTTAATACTTAAGTAAAAGTAAAAAATGAGACTATTATTAGGCAAGTTCTGGAGTAAACGGCCGTCATGTTTGGTTTCGATTTCTAACCAGATTTATTGATTTATTATCAATGTAAATCAGGGATAAAGACACTTAAAGACCAGTTGATGTCCATCTGAACCTAATAATGTGCATACTATGTGTGCGTGCTCAGATTTGACTTATTGAGTTATTAATAGTTCAAACCTATAATCTGAATAGTTTGAGTCGCATTGTTGATAAAACAAGAGATGATATTAAATCTTGAGTCACTGAACGAGCACTCCGGGACTTTCCACCTGACTTACATAAATGCAAAAACACCTACGAAAAACCCCCTCATAAAAAAAGAATAATAAAAAAGTCACGTTTGCACTTTTTTGCAGGCTAAAGTCGGCAACAAAAACACAACAACAACACAACACAACACAACACAACATAACATAACATAACATATAATAATAATGATAATATAATAACAACAATATACTAAAGATGATAATATTAACGATGATAACAATACAATATTATAATAATAATGATGATAACCATACAATATTACAATAACAATAATGATGATAACAATAATAATAATAACAACAACAACAATACACTATTATAATAATATGAATGATAATAACAATAACATTAATAATAATAAGGAAGATATTGAAAAAAAAAACTCTTAAAGGCAAAATCATGGACACTCTGATTATAGGATTATTTCTCACAACATTATCATAGCCCATATAGATATATTTTTAATTTAAGGGCAGAAATGACACATAGTGAATTAACAGAACACCTTAACAGAATATAAGAGGAAGTTATGTCTTACCTTATAGACATCGTTTACTTTTATTCTTGTGCCCAACCAGAAGCACCGCAGACACCTGAAACTACACAACCCTGCAGGATTGTTTCGCTCGAATTCAATAGTTATTGCGAGGTGTAAAGTCTCCAGATACTTCTCTCTGTGTGTGTTTCCTCTCTCTGTCTCTCCGGTTCCTCCTTCAAACTCTCGCTGGAATCGAAAGTGAAAGTAACCAGCAGGAGCCTCGGCTGCACGGTGAGTCCTCTCGTGTTTCACCCTCCCATTTTACTACACAGCCAACTATAAAGTCACCATGTGTCATCTGACTGTGTGAGTTATGATGTCGGCTACGTGTGGCTACCACTTTATGCTTCTTATTATTGTTATTGTTGCTTATTTTGGTTAAAATGTCTCGCTGGGTGGAGGAGGGTTGACAGGCTGCATGGGTCTCCATAACACCCAAACACAACAGCTGCGTTCACGGTCTTCCCCTGAACCCCAAAAAGCCGTTTCAGTGCGTTTTTTTGTTGTTGCTCTTTTTTACATTTTACTGTATAAAATGCAGATCTTTCAACCTTTATCAGACCATGAATCATTTAACCACCTGAACCTGAAGCTGATTTAGGGCTTTGTTTGTTTGTTTGTTTTTAACATTTACTCACTGTGTTCTTGTATTTCACTTTAATATATATAAGTCCTGCAGCTCTATGGAGTCAGCACAGTCAAGGCTAGAAGTGGGAACAACTCGAAAATGTCTATAAGACAGTTATAATGACATACATCATAAAGAGGAAGAAACATGTTGAATTTCTCAAAATAATTATTTTAAAGATAGGAATAAAAGGGATTTTATATATACAACACTTTTTCCAAGTGCCCACAAGTGCTGCGAATATTGTCAGAAATATCACAGTTTTAAGCTTCGTTTTGGTTACTTTTTCTAACCATAGGCTGTATATAAATAAAAATTAAAATAAAATTTCGTAAACTATGATCCGTTCAATGACTGTGGGAAAGTTCAAATTTCGACAACAATGCCTGTTTTTACAGTTTCTTTCTACGACAAACTGTGATTTTTACGATCTTTTGAAAGAAATTTACTCTTCACACATTTTGACAGATCACAATTTTAAGGTTCTTTTTGGTTACTTGTTTTAATGGAAACATTCGTAACTGATGATTTTATTAATTTAATTATTTAATAACTTTTATAGACCATAAGTCTGTCCAAACACATAAAAGGACAACATATAGCTGAATTGGGAAATGTAATCTTTATTAAAAAACTAGTATTATTATTATTATAAACATAATTTGGATGTCTGTTTTTATTATTATATTCACAATGACCAAATGATGCTCTTTCCCACCATTATTGGGTTACAAAACAGTATCAAAATACATGCAAAACCCTCTGAAACTAGTTTAACAAGTTTATTCTCCTGTAATGCAACCCTCATACCGTTCAGTGTGGTTTTGATGCAAATCTGCCTGTCTCGTTAACAGACTTTAGACTTCTCCCTGTGTCTCTGAACGTCTCCTGTATCTGTGCTTCAACAGGTTGAATCCAAACGTCCACAAACAAGTCCAGATCTGAAAATGTCCACCCTCTCACCTGAAAGACATCAGTATGAATCATCACCAAGTTAAACAGTTCAGAGAGAAGCTGGACAGGTTGAACGTATCAGGTAAGTGAAGCATGTGGCTCATGCATTTCTGAGTTTTATGATAATGTGGCAGTTTTTGTGTCTTATGTTGGTTATCTGTTGTATCTTTAGACTACCATGGCCTGAGCAGTCCAGGCCTCACCTGCTATCTGAACAGCGTGCTTCAGGTGCTTTTCATGACCGAAGACTTCAGAAAGGCTGTGAAACGGTTCGTACAGCAGCTTTATTATGGCGCTCTTTATCAGTGTTTCCTCTAGGATTTTTTTCAGCAGCGGGGGTAAAGGGTTATTCTTCCCCTAGATGGTGTGTGTGTGTAAGTATTAATCAGCAATTTAGAAAGTATAAAAATGACACTCGACTGCAGAACAAGCTTTAGAATCAGTATTTCCTATGATCCGTTCAAGGACTGTGGGAAAGTTCAAATTTCGACAACAATGCCTGTTTTTACAGTTTCTTTCTACGACAAACTGTGTTTTTTACGATCTTTTGAAAGAAATGTACTTTTTCACACATTTTGACAGATCACAATTTTAAGGTTCTTTTTGGTTACTTGTTTTAATGGAAACATTCGTAACGTATTCGCAACGTCGCTCTTCCCATTACGCACGCAACAACACCAGGCAACGCACAACCACAAAACATTACTATCATTTTATGTCTGTATTGTTTGGCACCTACAGTGTACAGGATAATAAACACATAGACGGATTATCATGACCACGAGCCCCTGTCTACACACGCAAACAGTGCGCACGTAATGGCGATCTTCCCATTACGCACATAACAACACCGGGCAAGACACAGCCACACAAACTAACTGTCATTTTAGGTTTGTTTTGTTTGGCACCTGCCACATACAGGACAATAAACATATTATGGGAGAGACAGCAAGCGCAAATAGCCAGCCATTGCAGTATTATGGACTAAAACACACTTTAAAAATATAGGTAACCATCTAAAACAAATCGTTAAAGTAATAAAGGAAACAATAATCAACATCAGTAAAGAGCCACAGCTAGGACCACACAAAACCACAGTGAAACTCACCTAAACCGCAGGCTTTTTCCTGGACTTCTCCGAGGAGAAGTCCTCTATGAGGTCATCAAAGTCCAAGTCTCAAACCAGTCCGGCCTCTATAGCCATAGACACATTCTGTCCGTCTGATCTGATGAAAGCTCTGAAGTGAATCAGTTCATTTCCAAGATTGCTGTCCAAGTCAGCGGGATAGGCAGAGGCAAGTGTGTTCGCTTTGTCAATTAACTCACGGTCAGATGCGTTTTCCAGCATGAAAAGAACACCAAACAGATCACACAGGTGCTTGTATGCATCAATTCTGTGGCTGAGACAGCTTACTAACTTATCGATAGCCACATTGAATGTTTCTATTTGGAATTTGCTTTTCCCATCAAATACCGCATCTTTTTCTGCGCTCTCACCCTCAAACCGTTTGCGCTTTCTGGTGCGCTGGAGGTCATGTTTGTATGTCTGGCACACACCTGGCACAGCTAAAGCGTCCCTTTCAAAGTCTGTGAAAAGACCTCTCTGTGCTGATACAAAATCACGCAGAGATATAAGAAGGTGCACAGCTGTCATGAGCTCTATGTCAGCTTTTTGGAGCTGTAAACTTGTCAGTTGAAATCGAGCCAGAATTGTATTCCAGAAATTAGTCATAAATGCAGTCTCCAGTTTATTTAATTTTACAGCGAGTGTGCTGGCCTCACTTCGGGTGTCTCTTTTCTCAGTTCCATCTTCAGCTATGCTCTCAAATGCCTCCCTTATTTAACATAGTTTTGCCAAAGAGCTTTAGTGGAGTCAGCTCGGCAGCTCCACCGAGTGTTTGACAGTGATTTTAATGTTAAGTCAATATGAATATCAGAGTTCCGAAAAACTCGCTCCCACCGGTGAGTGGAGGCAGCGCAGAATGTGTACAAGGATTGTAATAAATCAAAATACTGTCCTACTTCTAGACTGCTTCCCTCTATGCTGTTTACACCCACTAAATTTAGAGAATGCGCAGCACAAGGCACATAGTGGATTAATGGGTTTCTTTGCTTCAAATGTGCCTGCATTGTACCGGCCCGACATGTTGCTGGCATTATCGAATGATTGGCCTCTACAATTAGATAACTCCAGCCCAAGATTCTCCACCATGGCAGTCACACAATCTGCCAGACTTTGGCCTGTATGGCTCTGAATTGGCTCAAATGCCAGGAACCGCTCCACTACGTTATCTTGCTTGCTAACAAATCTGAAGATAAATGTTAACTGATCAACATGAGAGAGGTCAGGAGTGGAATCTACAATGACAGAGAAATATTTTGCATCACGGAGCTCTTCTGCAATTACTTGCCTGTTTTTTTCTCCCATCATGTCAATAAACTCTTCACATATTGTTGACGACAAATATGAGACGCTCCCTCTGCCCTTCTGGCCATATGTTTTAATATGCTCTGCCAGAAATGGGTCAAATTGGGATATTAACTCTAATATCCCCAAATAGTTGCCGTTATGTGGCGATCCAATGAGCTCGTCATTCCCTCTGAATGCCAGTCCTCTTTCTCCTAAAAACTTGATCACTGCCACTACACGTCGGAGAACATCCTTCCAATATTCCCTCGCATCCCAAATTTGTTTCTTCACGGCTGAGTCGATTGCGCCAGTTCCACTCATCCTCTGCATCAGTGTCAGCGTGTTGGGCATATGGACTGGGCTCCTCTCGTGTTCTGAAATGCGATGTGGATGTTTCCAGTCGCAAAAGCCGTCCACAAATGCATTTTTTGTTCCCGCAAAAAGTTTGCAGGCAAAGCAAAACACATGGCCAGTTGATGGTGAATACATCAACCACTCTCGTGGTGCTAGTTGTCCATTAGGCAGGCGACTGCTCATCATGTCGTTGGTTAAAGAACGAACCCGACCACCTAGTCCGCAGTCTCTTGCCGATGCTGGGTATTTTCCTCTTCTGTTGTGAAATGAAGAAGGCCCTCTTTCAATGAGAACACTCTTTACTCTGTCACTGGATATATTTTCCCACAACGCTGGATCAGTAACAGTTTCACACCAGGAGTCTTCATCTTCATCCCTCTGCTGTACGGCACTCTCATGTTCGATCCCGGCCGGCAACATCTCATCCTCCACTGGCGATGTGAGAGGACTTAGCTCAGGCTCTACCACCACCAAATGTCTCCAGTAAACTTGAGCTAGTGGTGTTAGCATCCTGCAGGTCTTCCCCGCCGTGAGTTGTAGCAGTGGCACCGCTGCTGTGGGTACCATCACCTTGCCCCATTTTTCTGATGAAAAATGTTGAGATGGATGGAATTTGCTGCAACAAAGCGATATCTTTAGCTTCTTTTTCTTTTCTTTGCTTTCTTTTGCTAGCTAGCAGTGTTGCTAAGAGCTTAACATATTACAGGGCTGTACAGTGCTAATATTAGTGATCATGTTGTGTTTCCAATTAATGAAGTGGTGTGAAACTAGAGTCTGACTTCTTCTCTTCAGACCGTATATATAGTAAACCCTGCTTTATAGTTATTTTTTGACTAGCTTGATCAATTGAAACTCCCTGTATTCACCTCTTTGGAGTTTCTTAAAGGAATTGTTTGACATTATGGGATGCTTTACTGCTGAGACTTACATGACAAATCTGCTCGTCACTGGTTACTTTAATGCAAGTTTAATAAAGTTTATAATGTTGTCATGGTCACAGATCCTGCAGTGAACATTCAGCAACCATTGAACCAGAGCTGGTCAGGCTCTTTGACGATTTACAGAGAAATATCGCCAGAACTCACGACGTCACAGACAAACTGGGGATCTCCAACGGTAAGTTTGGACTTACATCGAACTGCAGCTGAAGGTGCTTGTGTGTCAATAATAATAATAATAATAATAATAATAGTAATAATAATAATAATAATAATGATATGTTTTGTCCTCGCTCTGACTTTCAGTTTATGAGCAACGTGATGCTGCTGAGTACTTTGAGAAGATCCTGTGTCTGACCAGCTCAGAGGCGACCCGGGTTAGTATAGGATCAGATCAATCTCTCTAATGATCAATTCAGGATCAGAATCAGGATCAGGATCAGAAATACTTTATATATAAATACTTTATTGATCCACAGGGGGAAATTGATTTTATTACAGTTGCTGCTGTAGAAGAAATAGAAATAAGTCTTTAAATAAAATGAAGCTAAAAAAAAGGCATGCTTTACAAAGTATAAATGCAACAAGTCTTAAGTAAATAGAGATATGTACAAAATAAAAATAAAATAGAAACTTAAATATAGAAATACATCTTGAGTAAATGGAGGGATGCACAATTTATATTTCATAATTATATTTATATTTGTCTATATCTATCTTTACTTCAGATGTATTTCTATATTTCATTTTTATGTTTTATTTCAGTTTTTTCCATATCTCTATTTATTTACAATTATTTTCTATATTTCATATTTCTATTTGTACATATCTCTATTGACTTCAAATGTATTTCCTATTTCTATCTCTCCATATCTCTTTTTACTTTAAATGTATTTCTATGTTTCATATTTCTATTTTTGCTTATTTCTTTCTAAGTCACTATGACATATTTCTGTTTTATTTGTTTTTTTAAATATCTATTTGTTATTATATTTCATATTTTTCTTTTGTTTCTATTTGTACATATATCTATTGACGTCAGATGTATATCTATATTTCTATTTTATTTCTATTTGTATTTATCTATTTTTACTTCTGTGTATTTCTATATTTATATTTTATTCAAATGTATTTCATATTTCTATTTGTGCATTTCTGTATTTTTTCAAATGTTTTTCTATATTTCAGATTTTTTTTTTATTTCTGTTTGTACATATCTCTAATTACTTCAAATTTACTTCTATATTTCATATTTCTATCTATAGAATAGTTGTCAGATAGATGTAGTCCAGTAAAAACTACAGTGTTAACCTCTGAAATGTAGTTAAGTAGAAATATTAAAGTAGAGTTACTTTAAGTTCAGAGGATCAAAAGATAAAAAACGTAGATATTTGTTACTGGGGTGGTTTCAAGTCTACAGGAGGAGAGTTTTTAATATGAAATAAAAAGATTTTCAGTGGAATATTCCTTTAACAGTCAAGTTAGGCAGCAGTATTGTCACAGCTTTACTGAACTCTGATGTTTCTCTGTTTCCAGATGTTCAAAGGAGAGCTGAATCACAAGTCCCAGTGCCTCCGCTGCAAAGAGAAGAACGACTGCAGGAGTTTTTTTTGGATTCTGCCGCTCACCGTGGAAGATCTGTCTGGTCGAACCTACAGCGTGGTACGAGGATGGTGATTTATTTGAACATAAATAAGAGTTGTGTGTTGTGTAATGCATGCAGGATGAATAAATAGAGGCTGGTTGCAGGAGAAAGGGCTGAAGGCGTTCTTCAAGGGAGAGAAAGTCTGCGGGGACAACAAGATGTTCTGCAGCCGGTGCAACGACAAGCAAGATGCACACTTTGTGAGTGTTTGTTAAAAAGATTACCCTTTTAATGGCTTGTAAAACTTTTACATCATTTCTCATAAATTTACTATTGAGGACGATGAATTCAGGGTCCTGAAATTGATATGAGACGACATCATGAGACCTGAACTCACAAAACACATTGAAAAACGATTTAATTACATTTTATTATAGAGCTTTTCCAGACATTTAAATGAAAAACAATTTGTTACAATATTTTTAATTAAAAAAAACTCCTGTTCAATATGAAGTGAGATTTTCATAACACCTAGGGCTTAGTTTAATTTAGTTTAATTTTTAATTTGGATATTGGCTTCCCACAACAAGATAATTAAGATAAGATATATTTAAAAATGGTAATTTAACGGAAAACAAATAAAACAATGGTAATAAAATAAAATAAATTGTTTTAAAAAATCTGCTATTAGAGACAACTTAAAAATGCATGATTGTGATGTCAATTCTGACCAAAAAAAAAATCACAAATATGATTTTTGGATAATTGTGGAGCTACGAACGTGTGATAAAAGTAAATAATTTGCCTCCCAAAAACAAAATTACTTTAATTCAACCATAAATGAAGCAGGCCAATTTCATTTTTGAGTCATATTTGGCCACCAATTTTAAAAAAGCATTTTAAAGCATTATTCACTTTCATGTACAAATGGAAACATAAGATATGAGAAGAAAACATACTCCTTTATTTGTCCCACAATGGGTAAATTTCCTGTGTTAAAATATCATCATATTCATCATCATAAGAAAAAAAAATATTAACAAGAAACATATAAAAATGTGTTAAAATGTAAACAAGAAGAAATATTTAAAAGTTCTTTGCCTTTAAATGAAGGCAAAGACAAATACAAAGACAACCAAATAAGCCCATTCCCAAAATAAGTGAATTAATGGATTAACCCCAAGCCGTTTCAGGGAATTAGTTTTATATATACAACACGTTTCCAAGAGTCCACAAGTCTCTCCACATGCTATACATGTTGAACTATTTACATTTTTACAACCTCTCCTCTCCTGTCCTCTCCTCTCTGCTCTGTGACTTTGTAACTCTCGTGCTCATGCAGTTTGTTTTTAATGATGTGTTCTAGGAATGTGAGATGACACAGAGTCCAGACATTTTGACCCTCCTGCTGAAGAGATTCAGCTTCGACAACAAGCTCCGATGTTTCATCAAGCTTCACTGCAACGTGGACGTCCCCGAAACTTTACACATCAAGGTCAGTTTCTATATCAATAGGCGTGTTTCCACTGAGTACCTTTTGGAAAGCGGCTGAGTGTTTTGGCTCCGCCCACTAGTTAGCAGCTCCCCTCAGCCTCGGTTCCCATCATAGACCGTATAAATAATGGATGTAGTGACCGTGACGTCACCCGTTGGTTTGTGGCTCGTTGGAAACATCTAGTTCAGTGTTACACTTGATGCCATCTTGTGCCGCCATCTTGTTTCCTGAAACAGGGAGCAGACCATATTTGGACTGTGGAGGAGGAGAGGGGTCTGATCACCTCTCTACACCTCAACCTGACTGATTCATTGTAGCATTAACTGGAGCATTAACTTGTTAATGTTAGTTTTGGCAAAAAACAAAAACAAAATGTTTGTTAATGACCTCAGAAAACTGAACAAACGCTGAACAAGACTTTTAATGAACAAAACGTTCAAATAATAATAATAAGGGCTACACGGTGGTGTAGTGGTTAGCGCTCTCGCCTCACAGCTAGAGGGTCGCCGGTTCGCCTCCCGCCTGCGGCTCTTCTGTGTGGAGTTTGCATGTTCTCCCCGTGTCAGCGTGGGTTCCCACCGGGTACTCCGGCTTCCTCCCACAGTCCAAAAACATGCACTTAGGTTTAATTGGGGACTCTAAATTGCCCGTAGGTGTGAATGAGAGTGTGATTGTCTGTCTCTATGTGTTAGCCCTGCGATAGTCTGGCGTCCTGTCCAGGGTGTACCCCGCCTCTCGCCCAATGTTAGCTGGGATCGGCTCCAGCACCCGCGACCCGATTGCGGATAAGCGGTTAATGGTAATGAATGAACATTCAAATAAACTGTCATTAAGTGAAGATACAGTGAAAGGGTCGAAGTTATGAGACCAAACCGCTAAACATCCTTTTTTAATATCTATATAACTTTATATATAACTTTATTGACACGTTGCCGTGGATACGCATTGTTCTGCTTCTCTCCTGATGACGTCTCGCCTTGTTAGTGACCTGTCAATCAAAGGTAGCCCCGCCCCAAATCATACGATTCTTTATCTTCTATTTTCTTCTAAATTGGGCCATTATTAGAACTATTGACATCAAATTGTCTTGAAGAAGATTTTTTACTAGTGATTGAGACCATAGAGTTGTCCTGAAAAAAATTCTGAGGTAATAAATCAAGTGAGAAGTTTTCTCATTTTGCACTGAAATGAATGGACAGAAATGTTCTTGCAGCCACACTTAGCGCCCCCTGTTGTCATTTTCAGTAGAATGCAGCTGAAGGCACTTCCTGGTTGGCCTCCCTGCTCAGACCAGGAGGTTGCCGCCTGGTAGCAACCCGAGGCAGGTACTTTCTGAGCATCCACATCAGTTCACTAGAGGGAGAAGTACCTGATGGAAACGCGCCTGTTATTTCTTCTTTCAGCCACTAAAGGCTTTAACGGTCCATCAGTACTCTGACTTTGTTCCATTTCCGTCTCTTCAGAATTGCAAATACGACCTCTACGCTCTCGTCGACCACTTTGGAAATCTAACAGGAGGTCACTATACGGCTCAGATCAAATCCTTTGAGACTCACGTGTGGTATCACTTCAACGACGACACTGTGAACAAGGTAAGGAGGCTCATTTCTCTTTTCACGAATCCTCACACTGCTTAAAGTATTATATTATATATATAATACATAATATTCAATACCACGGTCTATACTATTCTATTTTCATTTTCATTATCATGCGCAATATATCTGTCTACTACATCCTGCCATGTCATCTGCACTTTATTTTTTATTTTTATTTTGTAGTGTGATATTTATATTATTTATTGTTATTGCTAGATATTTTGTTCATTGTTTTCTTATACTATCCTATATTGTGATTGTTTTTGTAATTGTTTTGTATCTTTGGAGCAAGCTGGAACCAGAATATCCTTCGGGATGAATAAAGTTCTATCTTATCTTACATATTTCTCTTTTCATGTGTTTATGGATAAGCTCCTTTTAAACACTTTTTCTTCTATTTGCCTTGTCTGTTCAATCATTATTTTATGCTCCACTTATTTTTATATAATATACTTTCTTTCTGCCCTTCTATTTTTTCTGTCCTCTCGCTTTTTAATTGTATGTTTTAATTCTGAGTTGTCCTGTGTATGAAATGTGCTACATTAATAAAGCTGCTTTTAATTCTCCTTAACTCCATCAGTGGTGGAGGAAGTATTCAGATCTCTTACTTCAGTAAAAGTACTAATACCACACTGTGAAAGTACTCCACTAGAAGTAAAAGTCCTGCATTTAAAACTTACTGAAGTAAAACCAGTGGTGGAATGAAACTAAGTACATTTTTTCAAGTACTGTACTTAAGTACAATTTTGAGGTACTCCTTGAGTATTTCCACATTTGTAACTTTATACTTCTACTTGACTACATTTTAAGGTAAAATATTGTACTTCTTACTCCTCTACATTTAGCTGCCAGCTTTAGTTACTTTCCAGGCGAAGATTTAACATAAAAATATGATACATTTAAAGTGATTACGCATGTTTTTAAATTAAATCACATAAAGTATATTAAAGAGGTAAAATGAGCTCTACATAGACAGCAGTAAAACTCTGTTTACATAAATGCACCAATACTAATAACAATCTAATATATTTAGAATATATAAAACATCGAGTGGGTCCATTCTGCATAACAAGTACTTTTACTTTTGATACTTTAAAGGAACACTCCACCGTTTTTTCATATTAAAACATGTTATTCGGTCAAGTAAGACGAGTTGATACAGACCTCTTGCGTCTCAATGCGTGCACTCAATCGCCCTGGCGTGCGGCTTAGCCCACTTAGCTTAGCCCAGTTCATTCATTAGGATCCAAACAGATGGACACTCCTGAGGGGAGAAGATTTTTCAGGAGTGATGATATTACTGCGCCGAGTCGAAGTGCTCCCAAGTGCTATTCCGCCATACATTATAGTTATCCTTTTTATCCGCTTAGAAAAGCGCCACGTTTTATTTTGTGTCGCCATACTTGGTCGTTTAACTACTCGTGTAGCTGTATTTAAATAGGAAAAACGTGGAGGAGTTTGGTCGCTTCTAACTGTCCATCTGTTTGGATCCTAATGAATGAACTGGGCTAAGCTAAGTGCTAGCCAAGTGGCGCCGCGCGCCAGGGCGATTGAGTGCACGCATTGAGACGCAAGAGGTCTGTATCAACTCGTCTTACTTGACCGAATAACATGTTTTAATATGAAAAAACGGTGGAGTGTTCCTTTAAGTACATTTTGATGCTGATACTTACTGGTACTTTTACTTAAATAAGTTTCAAACGCAGGATTTTTACTTGTAGTGGAGTAATTTCACAGTGTGGTATTAATACTTTTACTGAAGTAAATGATATGGATACTTCTTCCACCAGAGAGGAAAAGTACAAAAGTATCAGCATCAAAAATGTACTTAAAGTATCAAAAGGAAAAGTACTTAGTATGCAGAATTGCATCTATTACTAGATTTATGTATTGATGCATTAAAATTGATCATGTTTTTATGTTATATCTCAACCTGAAAAGTAACTAAAGCTGTCAGCTAAATGTAGTGGAGTAAAAAGTACAATATTTGCCTCAAAATGTAAAGGAATAGAAGTATAAAGTTACATAAAATGGAAATACTCCAGTAAAGAACAAGTACCTTAAAATTGTACTTAAGTTCAGAACTTGAGTAAATGTACTTAGTTACATTCAACCACTGAACATCATGAAATTCAATCCTTCAGGTGAAACAGCAACTGTTTGCAGCTGGAGACAAGTATTTGAGGTCTTCTACAGCTTACCTCCTCATGTACAGGAAGGGTGAGTTTTAAAATGTACAGCATTCAGTTCATTTATTTTTGTTTAGTTCCATTTAGAGTAGTTATTGTTTTTAAAATGTGTCAACAAGAAGGGACTTTGTTCAGCCACTGAAGATGAAAACTGCTTTATTTCCGTTTACTTAATGTGGAGTTGAATCCAGCCGATCGATTAAATAATAATGATTAGGTCAAAAAAAAACGGGGGTGTCCAAACTTTTTTTTAAGAGCTGATATCTAGACATTTTCCATGGTTTTCTTGATTATAACCAAAATCATTATGAAGAAAACCATGAAAAATGTCTAGAATTTAATGTTTTTAACAGGATGTAGTTATTACAAATGCTTTATTTTTGGCGATGTTTTAAATGAGACACGTAGAATAAAGTGATTTTGACAGAAATATCAAAATTTTTAGCTTTGTTTTGGTTACTTTTTCTAAACCTATGGGAACTTTCTAAACCTATGATCCATTCGAGAACTGTCGGAAAGTTCAAATTTTGAAAATGGTGCCTGTTTTTACATTTTCCTTCTACGATAATTTGTGTAATTTTTACTTTTCAGGTTCAGTGTGTCTTCAGGATGATAATTTATCAGTATTTTTAGTCAATAAGTGGTGCCAACTTCAGTACCAATAAAAGCACTGGAATAATAGTTTCTGAGAGGGGAAATAAATAGGATAAAACAAATATTTATACATAAGTAAATAGATGAATAAAAAAGGGAAAAAGAAATTAGATCCAGGAGTGTTTATCCTCATAAAAATCCTACTTAATTCTTAATTTTCCCATATTTTCTTGTACGTTTTTGGTCAGTTTTGGTTCCAGACTCTCTCCACCTCGCTGCACTTTTATTCTAAGTCTAATTCATTTATAAAACACACGATAAACAAAGTTAAAGATGAATTTGACTTTCTTATGGATATATTGCTTATATATATTGAGATTATGTCATTGTTGTAAATTATTTTGGCCACAATAATCATGTGGTGACAATGTGATTTTGTTACAGCCCAACACTGTTAACTTCTGCTGTTTTTTGTCAGTAATAACACATTTTTTTCTCTTTTAAAGTGAGCAAGAATCCCGATAAAACTGATGAAGGTGACCAGGAGTCTCTCTGTACACAGTCAGATGTGGAGGCAGAAGGAAGGAATGAGGAGGCAGAGAGAGGAGAGGCTCTCGTTTCTCACCGTCAACCGAAGCAGGAAAGCTTCAAAGGACAGGAAACTGTGCAGCACTTGCATGGCGAGATATTAAAGAAGAGCCACGATGATACGATCGGGATGAAACAGACAAACCTGAGAGCAGGTTGTGGGAGGACACACCATGAGATGCTTCAGTCAGACTCTGTGGAAGATGGAGACAGTTTGCGAACACAGACGTCAAAATTTGCGATGCTGCAAAAAGACGGAGGACGGAAACATCATGAGAAGAGACGGCAGCTTGATACAAACCTGCACCATGTGGACAGTATGATAGAGCAAAACCGTGCATCTTCAAAGAAAACACTGAATGCAAATGAGACTGTCTGGGAAACACCAAATGATATCCTAGCGAAGACTAAAACAAGTGTTAAGGATTGTAGCATAAGGACCAGAGCTGCAGAATCTAAAGCTGTGAGAATCAAAAAGGAGGCAGTAACAGAGGTAAGACTAGAAGGAAATAGTGCCAAACAGGAAAGAGAGGCTGGTGTCGGTGCATGTATGTGTCATTGTGATGGAAAGTCATATCATGTTTCCCCGAGTGACTGCTCTTCTGCTGCAGCTCGGTGCAGGACAGCACACATGCAGAGTCCCTCTAGGATGCGTGAACACAGTGGGGGGAACTTTTCACCAAAGCTGAGCAGAAAATCAAAGAGTCCAAACAGCGACAAGGAGACTGAAGGCAGCAGCTGCAACCTGGACACAAAAACTGGGACAAAGGGATCAAAAACTTCAAGTTGTAGAGAGAAAAAAGAGGCTCCAAAGAGCAGGGATAAAGACAGAAAAGAGCCGTGGAAGTGATGGAATAACAAAGAGAATATCTGAATCTACAGGTGATCTTTTTTGTCACTTGGAATAGCTGTTTTTAAATATTTTAAGTCAAAGTCACATTGTAAATATTGAGTAGATCTGAACATTTGACACTGCTGCTGACACTGACTCTGATCAATGATGTTTTATTAAATCTCTGTTTCATACATGTAGATGGGTGTTATATGTTTTATGTAGTATTTCAGCGAATCATCAAACAGGCTGGACATCATGTATTTATGTCTGTAAAGTAAATTACAGCCAATGCTGCTAAATAACATTACATTTACAGTTTATACAGTCATTTACAGCAAGATATTTATGTTCCACAGTGGTTTGCAAATTATAAAAAATAATGAAGTACATTTACTCAAGTGCTGTACTTAAGGACAAGTTTGAGGTACTTGCAATTTACTCAAGTATTTCCATTTTTTTTTTTTTGGGCATTTGTAGCTTTTTTTATTGAGAGTACAGAGAGTGAAAGGGGGAGACAGAGGGTAAGACATGCAGGAAAGGGCGCCGAGCCGTATTCGAACCCGGGCCGCCCGCTCACGAGGACTGGGCCTCTGTTGTACGCGCTCTACCAGGTGCGCCACCGGGAACGCCCAAGTATTTCCATTTAATGCCGTTATACTTCTACTCCACCACTTTTAAGTGACATATTTTGTTCCTCTCCAGATTACAGCTGAGCTACCTTCATTTGGAGATAAAATTAGCACCCTTTTAAACATCTACAGCATCACTTTTACTTGTTATTGGAGTGAAGTATTTTCAGTGGTGGGGCACCAGTTGGCAAAACGTTTTCTAGCATGTAGGTCAGCCTATATGGCACTGATGGCACTTTATGTTTTTTATGCCCCTTTTTGTCGAGAGCGTCTGTGTTTAGGGACCAGTCCAACTTGTTACATATAACTTATACACGCCACAATAGCAGTGTTGTCTGAGTACTTCTGTATGTGGCAGGACTCAGAGTTGTATTTGAAGTCTGCTGTGTACAGTGAGAACAGGAATGGAGCCAGAACAGTCTCTTGGTTAATTCACTGAACATCAGACAGAACTGCAGGCTGTTTACACAGAGCAGAGGGGAGAGGACAGGAGAGGTCTCAAGTAGAGGTTGTAAAAATGCAAATAGTTCAATATGTATAGCATGTGGAGACACGTTTTTCTCTCAATATTCATGACACTTGTAGGCACTTGTAAAAGTTGTATATGTGATACTCACAAAATAAGTGTTTTATTGAGATATTATTAGCCTACTGTATATATATATATATATATATATATATTTATTATATATTATTATACTTATATTTATCATTCTTTTGTGGTTACACCATTTGACATCTTGCCAACCCTTATTTGTCACCGACCCCTAAAAAATCAGTAAAAATGAAATCAATCAGTCTGTTTTGCAGTTAAATTGCTTAAGACATGAATTGCCTTTTCCTTTATATTTTCCTTTCATTCAGGCAAGTACTACAACTATGACAGCAGTGGCAGAGACCTTTCTAATAGCGTCATGTCTGACCAGTGTGCTGGCCACTGGTTCCTGAGAGCGTCCGGACTGGGAGACGGAGACTACCAGGCAAGTTTTTTAATCAGTGTGTTCATTAGTTTTTGTTTGCAAATTACAGTATATCAAACACATCGATTAAAGTTCTCTGACGCTACGACGGATTTCCGTCATCTGGAGTTCACAGAGGCCACTTATGAGATCAGTAGCCGTGTTTCCTTTAGGGGGAAGAGTGTCCGCTGGGAAAGTCTCAGGCCACGCCCTCTTTAAAGTCCGCTCACTCTGCGTGTCTCCATTACAAAAAAAGATCCCCAGAGGGATTTAGAGACTCTGGAGGTGACGTTTGGTTTTAGATCAGGGTTCTCAAACTAAAAATTACCTGGGGGCCGCTGGAGGCAGTATCAAAATGAATGAAATTACTAAAAAAAAGACACAAAATTACAAAAAAGACACAAAATGACAAAAAAAAATACACAAAATGACACAAAAAAGACACAGAATAACCAAAAAAATACACAAAATTACCAAAGAAAGACACAAAATTATTAAAAATAAAACACAAAATAACAAAAAAAAGACAAAAAATTACATATATATATATATAATAAACGATCCGGTAGCAGCTGTCTTTCTTTTTGTGCTCGATATTCACGTCTTTCACGCTGACATGAAATAGATAGAAAGTACCGGGATAGCGATCGCCTGAAGGACGACTGCTACCGGCCTGTTGTAAACAAACAGAGATCGCTAAGTTGGTGTTGTTTGTTTGATGCTTGTTCTGTTTGTTGTTAATTTTTTTAATAAGACAAAACAGTATAGAGATTTGCACCTATTGTTATTTAATCCTGGGGCTGTTTGTTGATGTATTCTTTTATTTCTGTTTTTCCAAACATATCACAATGAAAATTAAACCACAATCAACAGGATTGTATGTTTGAAAACAAAATTATTCCAACCTTATGGGCAACCGTGTAAATACAATTTCGGTGAAGTTATAAGTGCAATATCACTGAATCACGCAAGAATCGACAGGTCACAAAATTACACAAAATCCATTTTGTAGAGCTTCAAGAAAAGGCATCAGCGTCCTGTGAGGAGCTACTGACAGTTACAGAGAGGCCAAAGTCTGTTCAAAACAACAGCTGAAAGATGTGAGCGTAGATGCTGCAAAAGCATCAGTTATTATTATCAGAATTGGAGATGAGAAAATATTAAAAAAGGCTTTTATCAATGGAAAATATGTTTGTTCACTCTTCTCCTAAATGGCTTTTGAAGCCTGTGATGGACAAGTTTCATCCAATCACCTGCCAAGTGTTTTCTGAAAGCTGCTCTTATCCAAATGGGTTTCAGTGACGCCTTCTCAAACTGTTCTGTGGAACAAAACCAGCTGATAATGCACATCAACCTGCAGCAGGAGTGTAGCAGAAGCCTGGACAGTTACAGGAAAGGACACTTAACTTTTATTACGTCCAACAGAGACGAGGAAGTCCACACCTACATCCCAGCAGGCCGCAGAGATAGTGGAAGTTTAATCCAAAGTCCAGGAAATCCAGACACTGTTTACACCAGTAGTTCTCAACCTTTCTGAGTCACGACCCCCAATTTAACATGCATGTTGTCCACGACCCCCGCTCACTGAACACAATCAAACAGTTCAGATCACCCAAAAAAGAAACAAAATGACACAAGACACAAAATTACCCAAAAAAGACAAAAAATCACAAAAAAAAGACACAAAATCACCAAAAAAAGGACACAAAATCACCAAAAAGACTCAAAATTAACAAAAAAGACACAAAATCACCAAAAAATGACACAAAATTACCAAAGAAGACACAAAATTAACAAAAAATACTCAAAATGACACAAAATTACCAGAAAAGACACAAAATGAACAAAAAAAAGACACAAAATGAACAAAAAAAAAGACACAAAATGACCAAAAACATTAAATCTTAAAAGTGCAGTGTAAAATGCACAAAATTACTTAGTTAATGTTGGTCTGCTGTTCTTGTACTGAAAAAAAAAGAAATCACAGTAAGTGGTTATTTTTTATTGTTTTAAACCTTTTCTATTCCTATTTATACTGTTCTACATGCATTGGAGAATGAAATATGTTAAGTTACTGCACTGTAAACATATTTAACATTGCAGTTTCATCATATCTGGTTAAGTGCACGGTCCTATATGTGGCCCTGTGGTAGTGAACATGAAAAACTGTGGCCCCCTGCAGCATTTAAGTTGGCCATCCCTGAACTAGTCTATATATCCAGTTGTGCACAAAATGACTTAGAAAAGACACAAAATAACCAAAATTAGACACAAAATGACCCAAAAAAAGACACAAAATTACTAAAAAAAGACACAAAATTATTAAAAAATGACACAAAATGACCAAAAAAAGACACAAAATAACTAAATAAATAAATTGCCGTCTGTTACATGCATATTTTATTTTGTGCAGGCAGTGCATTTTATTTATTTTATTCTATTTTATTTTATTTTATTGTTCTATTATCTACGTCATCTTTTTATTGTGTTTTTGTTGTGTCATGTATTTATTATATTTATCTTTTGGTGCAGCTCTTTGGAAACCTTGTGTTTGTTAAAATTGTGCTCTATAAATAAAGTGCAGTGTAAAAATGCACAAAATTACTTCTTGCAAGTAATTGTTTTTTGTTCAAACTTCCATCAATGTTTTCAGATAAGGACATGCATATCGGCTGTGTGCTCTCAGCATCACTTATTCTCTCCCTCCAGGCTTTTCCAAAAGAAAAAATCCAGAGCGCACTGAAATGTGTCTTTGACTTGAACGTGATGAGCTTCGCTGGAGGCCAGATGGGGGCGGTGAACGGCATGCGTCCTGAGGGAGTCCCTGACCGCTCCAGTGTCCAGTCGGATGAGGTCTGGATTGGAGTAGTGTATGGACTGGCAGCCACCATGATCCATGAGGTAAGTGTGTGTGTGTGTGTGTGTGTGTGTGTGTGTGTGTGTGTGTAGTTTTAATATCTGCATTCCATTCAAGGAGTAAATAGGCCTTTTATCCAAAAAATTGAAGTTGTACCGTACAGCTGGTTGTGTTGACTGTATGCAGTGGTGGAACAAGTATTCAGATCCCTTACTTCAGTAAAAGTACTAATCCCACACTCTGAAATTACTCCACTACAAGTTAAAGTCCTGCATTCAAAACTTACTGAAGTAAAAGTACAAAAGTATCAGCATCAAAAAGACACAAAATTACCCAAAAAAAAGACACAAAACAACTAAAAAGACACAACAACAGACACAAAATGACAAAAAAAGACACAAAATGACATGAAAAGGATTCAAAAATGGACAAATAGCCCTATAAGACTCCGTAGGGTTAAAAGAGGAAAACTAAAACACAGGGCACACATACAAACGCAGTTTGCAAATAATGAGCCCAGTCCTAACGCTTGTCTTGGTCCTCAGGGTATGCAGGAGGAGGGGATGCGCACGGCGGAAGGTTGCTACCGAACTGTGTGGGAGAGGCTGGGCATGGCCTTCCAGACGCCTGAAGCCTACTGCGAGAAGGGCATCTACCGCTCCCTGGCCTACATGAGGCCTCTGAGCGTCTGGGCCATGCAGCTAGCCCTGAACAATTCACAGAAGGGTCGAACCACATCGGCTTGAACCTATTCTTTCCTATTCTATATTTATGTGACTGCAGTGGTGGAATGTGAGTAAGTACATTTACTCAAGTACTTAAGTACAATTTTGATGTACTTTACTTGAGTATTTCCATTTTATGTAACTTTATACTTCCACTTCATTACATTTTGAGGGAAATATTTTACTTTTTACTCCACTACAATTAGCTGACAGATTTAGTGACTTTTCAGGTAACATAAAAAACATAAGTTTACACATCGGCTTGAACGGGAGCCACAGATGAGGAGCAGGAACTGGATTTGAAAGAAAACCTGAGCCGTTAGACGGGGCTTTTAGAGAGAAAAGACCTCTGAGATCTCCTGCAGCCGCCACCCTGCAGGGCTGTTTGACCGCTTTCAGACCACAGTTTTTATTTCTCTGTTGTTGTTTTTTTGCTTTACATTTTTTGGGACTCTAGATCATGATATCATTAAGTGAGGAGTTTAACAAGAGCCTGGTTGGTTCGTGCAGCATAGGGTGGTAGCCAAGCACTGACAAAATCATAGCCAGTGTGTAATGGCAATTAAAAAGCATATATTGTCTATTTGCACGCATGTACACACATACACAACCACACATGCAAGCACTACATTTCACAATCATTTCTAAAATAATGCTGGCATACTGGGAACAAGTTCATACACTAAATATCTGAGGACATGTAGTCAATATTGTCTTCAACATTTGAGTGCATCAGAGGGTCCTGGTGAACGAGTTCTCCATCAGAAATATAGACACCTGAAAAGACAACAGTCGATGTGAACGTTGTTCCCTAGAGCAGCTATTCTCAACCTTGGGGTCGGGACCCCAATTGGGGTCGCGAGATGATTTCTGGGGGTCGCCAAATCATTTAGGAAGTCATCTCTGTCTCCACTGTGTTAAAGTGTTCATGTGTTAATGTGTTTTTGGTCATTTAATGTCTTTTTTGGTCATTTTGTGTTTGTTTTTTGTCATTTTATGTCTTTTTAGGCCATTTTGTGTCTTTTTAGGCCATTTTGTGTCTTTTTTTTATCATTTTGTGGTCAATTTGTGTCTTTTTTGGTCATTTTGTTTCATTATTTGGTCATTTTCTGTCTTTTCTGGTCATTTTGTGTCTTTTTTTGGTCATTTTGTTTACTTTTTTGGTCATCTTGTTTCTTTTTTGGGTGATCCGAACTGTGCATGTGAGATTCTGTTCAGTGAGTGGGGGTCGCGGACAACATGCATGTTAAATTGGGGGTCGCGACTCAAAAAGGTTGAGAACTACTGCCCTAGAGGTACATTTGAATGCTGTAATAAGTGATGAAGTATGCAATGACTAGCGTTTGGAAGAGTTTTCCTTTTCTTTTTTTTATAGCATTTGGTGCCTTGTTGCATGTTGGCCATATCTACAGTATATTCATGTAATGGCAACATTTACTATGTTTTCTAAATTCCAATACCCATGACAATCATCCTGAATAAATGACTGAATAAGACACAAGACCAAGTTCACTGTGTTAGTAATTCATTTTAACCCTTAATAGGACTCATTGAAATACTTGCAAATTCCGAATTTCAACCCTAGAGGATATTGGAGGATATTACATACTGCCTGAATGTGGATGTGGAATTTGTAAAAAACAACATACGGACCCGGGGGAGTTCGTTAAAGTATGCGGCGTGGAAATGAAAATACGAAAATTCCATATTCGATCCAAGATGGCCGACTTTCTGTTCCATTTAGGGAATGGCTTCTCCAGACTTTTTGGTGCGTCTTCCCATCTACGACAAACCTGTGTGAGGGAATTCAATTTTGGGGGCGCTAGTGAGTCATTTTGCCACGCCCATTCCAGCGAATACTAGAATATGTAAATTTCACGGGAGATTGACGTATATTCCAAAAATGGTGAGTTTTGGAATATGACAAAGCTTCCAAATTAGCGATTCATTTTTCAGAAGGACAGACCAATAACAATAGGGTCCTCCCACTGTTAGTGCTCGGTCCCTAATGAGAAAACTTCTCATTTGATTTATTACCTCAAATGTTTTTTAGGACAACACTATGGTCTCAATCACTAGTAAAAATCTTCTTCAAGACAATCTGATGTTAATAGTTCTAATAATGGCCCCATTTAGAAGAAAATAGAAGATAAAGAATCGTATCATTTGGGGCGGGGCTACCTTTGATTGACAGGACAGACATGTGTAGCATGATTAATAAAAAATAAATATATGGGTCATGTCGATCACATGGGCTTCAGGCTCAGCAAGGCAGGGAGAAGCTGGAAAAATGTAATGTATTAAATGTAATAACCTTATAAAAACATGCAAAATCTGGTTATTGTATGGTAAAAACAAAGTAAGAACACAGGAAAATAGACACACAAAGCCTTACAGATGCAAATGCATTAAAACAGCTTGATAAGATCAGTTAATGGGTTTTTTAATTGTTTTTGTATTAGGTGAAGGAGCCATGTTTGGTTCTTTATCAACCTGCCAGAACAAATCTTCATCCTTTTTCTGCACCGGCAGGTAGATTCATAATTATGTATTCATTTTCTACATATTAACTTGTGGGTCCGTTTTTTCCTTTCCTCACATTTCCTGCATTAATGTTTGTCTTTCTTTCCTCTTTAGTGGGTTTGGGTGTCATTATCTTCACCTCCACAAGGGGGAGTGCCAGACCGATGAATACCTGGAGGGATGTCGAGTTTATAAACCACTAAAGAACGGAGTAGGTTTTATTTCAAACAAGATCCTGTAGGTCATTGAATAAAATTATTATTTGTTTCTTATTTTGCACTTACAGAAGTATTATTTTCTCTTTACTGTTATTTTTGAACATCCTCTGATAAATGAAAACATTACAGATTCCATAGACTCAAACAAAAATGACATATTGTACATATTTGTTAAAATACGTGCAAAAGAATTAAAAGACACAAAAAGACACAAAATTGAACAAAAAAAGACACAAAAAGACAAAAACACACCAAAAAATCCCCCCAATGTTACCCTATGGAGAGGCTAGAGTGATGACATCATCAAAAAAAGACACAAAATGACCAAAAACATGAAATCTTAAAAGTGCAGTGTAAAAATGCACAAAATTACTTCTTGCAATTAATGTTGGTCTGCTGTTCTTACACTGAAAAAAAAAAAGAAATCACAGTAAGTGGTTAAAGTGGTTATTTTTTATTTGCTTCAAACCTTTTGTCTTCCTATTTATACTGTTCTACATGCATTAGAGCATGAAATATGTTACGTTACTGCACTGTAAACATATTTAAAATAGCAGTTTCACCATATCTGGTTAAGTGCACGGTCCTATATGTGGCCCTGTGGTAGTGAACATTAACAACTGTGGCCCCCTGCAGCATTTAAGTTGCCCAACCCTGGACTATACCATCAACCAGTGAGCTGGGCTTAATTTATAAAGTGACCTTCATACTTTCGCTTCCGTGCGAGAAGTTTCAGGTCGTCAAGTAATAAAGATTATGAAGAACTTCATGTGTCTCAACTTCTTGAGATGTGGAGGACGAAACTCTGATTATGGCAGTTGTTATTGTAGGTAATACAGATAAGAGCAGTCAAAGAACATGCCTTTAACACAACCTGAACCTTCTTGCACATAAGCGAAAGTATGAAGGTCACTTTATATGAATGACGAAAACATATTGATTAGGTAAGATAATTGATAAGATAAGGTAGATTAGGATAACATTTTGTTGTTTGCAGATGACTACTGACTATTTTACCAAAACGAAAAGAAAGAACACACACACACACACACTTGTACTTCTATCTTTGTGAGGACCATCATTGTAATAATGAATTCCCTTGCGAGGTTATAATAGTTTTGGATTTTTCATTAGTTTTCATTTTAATTTTGTTGTGAATTTTTGTTTTCAAATTCAGTTAGTTTTAATGAGTTTTTAATGAGTGAGTTTGCTAGTTTTAGTTTAGTATTTATTTTTTTGAAATGCTTTAGTTTTAGTTTAGTTTTTATTAGTTCAGTCAGGAATACTCTCGTCATGATTTTAACCATTTATTGCAAGATGTTTGGTACAGTTGTATTTGGCGGTGTGGGTTCTGCTCTAGAAGCTATCAGGCAGTATCTGTGCAGCATGCAACAGATTCTGGCTGAGAGTGCAACATTCAATCCCCCAGGGACATGCAGAGCAGAACCTGAATATGCAATAGTACTGACACTTGCAGACATTACAACACTGCAAATAATTCATCCTAAAAATACTCTTACTCTGGTTTGTACAGGTGGTGCTTGGGGTGGTGGAGGGAGGTTAACGCAGCAGTGTGTGCAGCAGAGTGATGCGATGCAGGAGGAATGAGAGGCAGAACAGTTCAAATGGACCGCCTAGTTGTGTGTGTGTGATAGTGATTGGTTGGGCTTGGCGCGGTTGTCAGACCAGCTGACAGCCAAGCAGGCGTGACTACCGTATTCCACCTGAACTAACGCAGAGCTTCATTTTTAGTTTTTTGTAATGGGGTATTTGTTGGGTGGGAGATTAAAAGAGGTCACAGTAAATTTTGCCTTTATTTCCTTTGTCTGATCCATCTTCATTATGTATGAAAAAAAATAGTTTTGTATCCACACAATACAGTTTCAGTTAATTATCATTATCATGTAACCTTTAACCCTTAAAACAAAGTCTGAAATCTAAAAAAAGCCTTTAAAGAAGTGAGGACCGGCCGAAATGTCCTCACTTTGCAAAAATGTCCTCACTCTGTTGGTTAAAAAAAACGTGTTCTGGTCCTCACTATGTAGGGAGTACAAGAACACACACACACAGGGCCCGGAAGAGACAAATGAGTTAATTCATGAAAAATGAGAGAAATCCATGGAGATACTTTTAAAGTTAACAACATTTTGGATAATCGGACACCAGGTGCACCCAAACCTGTTGGCAGGGCCTCTTTCCTTCTCTGGATTTTAGTTTCTGTGGTATCATAAGATCATCGTGTCTCTAAGCTAGAGGTCAGACAGCTGAGAAGCAATTGAAAGTACAACTTGTGTTTTATAGCCTCCTCTCCATGTTATTGCTTTCATTATATGATCACCAGAACTCGGTAAGCGTTACCTTTCTATCTCTATCTCTCACAGCAACAGTCATCATATGGACCCCCCTTCTAATGCACAACATGGGTCATAAATGACCCACATTCATTTCCCATGTTATTTAATGCTGGCTGTGTGTTTCTTTGATCCATCTTTTGTAATCCATTCATTAATTCATTAACCATTAATTTATTTATATCCATTTTCCTTTCATTCTTTATGAAGAAAAATAGTTTTTCTATTATGACATCAAGTTTACACACATGGATCAAAAACGACCCATTCATCCAAATGTGATTTAAAATGAAATGACCTATTAGTCAGGTGCAAATATGGTTTAACCCTAAAAAAAATTCTAACAAAAGGTTTGACCAATTTTTGACTCCAAGAAATGCCCCATTTTCAAAACCTCCAGGTCTTTAAAATGACCATTACTCCTTTTAGTCAGGCGGCTTAGCAAAATAAAGGGGCCTTGCCAGACAAAAGCGACAATTTTTTTTCCACATGCTCTCTATCACCATAACAAGTAACAAATAAGTAAAATAAACAGCAAAATGTGGATTTTGGAAGTTTTCTTTCCACCAGTCCAAAACAACAACTGCTTCAATTTATTTTTTTATTTCCCGTCTCTGTGATCATTTTTAATGTAAAAGAGAAATAATGAATTCAAATTATTTTATTTTATTTAATTTATTTATTTTTTGCTTCCTGCCCCACACATAATGATAACAAATGATGATACAATAGCATAATAAGAAAAACATGGCAAAACAAACAGTAAATACAACATTAACATGATTAATTATGACAGTGTATAATGATATTTGTGCACATTTTAACATTTGTACAGAGAAATTATCTTTTAGGCTCAGAGTTGGTATATAGCTGATTATCATTGTTGTATAATCATATAATGTTACCAGACAACGAAAAAAAGCGATGTTTTGTGTGGCAATATAATATCAATTTTCACAGTTTTTTTTTTCACTTCGAGGAATATACTGGAAATACTGGCATCATATGAAACTAGAAGACCTAAGGAATCTTTAAGACCCATATGCTTCAGACCATGGGTCTCAAGAGTGGTAAATCAACAGAAGTTATTGCACACAGACTACTTCCTGTTCCATACAGGTATGGAGGTCTGTCTTGGTGCTACACCAGTGGAGCAAAGTTCAAACCACGAGTTTCGTTTTAGCTTCAGGCATTCTTCAGTGAGCTTCAGACACACAAAACAGAACTCCACTTTACATCGAGAACACGTGATGTTTTTACATTTAGTTCTGTTATGCTCCACCAGCAAACCACAGGTGGGACAGGCTCGGGTGGAGGGACAGCCAGTGACCCCCCTCACAATTTCAAATCTGATATCAGGGCAGGTTCTTAGTATTTTCAGTGGGCCTTGGCACACTTCATTTCCACAGCGGTCAGAACTTGCTGCTGGACCTTTCCATTCCCTCAAACACCGCCAGCAGAATATAAAGGTCTTATTTTGTTTTGCTTTGCAAACCGTGCAGTTGACCCGTAGATCATTCAGGTCAGTTCTCACCACAGCAGACTTGCAGCCAGGACACTGGGAAGTGGGGTTGGTTGAAAAATACGATTTCATTTATTTTATTTACAACAACAATGTACAGAAAATCAATCGTGTAACACTTACTGATTTGACATCAAAGTAATTCTTGGCAGCGTAAGCAAACATTTCCTTTTCAAAGTGCTTTATTTCTTCAGGGGTCAGAAGAGCCATTTTACGGACCTCCTCATACGGCCACTCAGCATCACAGACACCACACACAAATCTGCCCTCGCCCTTTGGGATAGAAAATAAAAAAAGTCAAACTTTCTGTTCATGTTAATTAAAAAAAGGAACTTAGTCACTGTTTAGATATTGTTTCTGCCAACTATTTATGATACCTGGTCCAGCTGTTTGCGACACCAGATGGTGAGAGACATTGGAGTGACAGTGTGACCGCAGGACATCTTGGCTTTGAGAGACTTGAAGTCATTGCACTCAACTATGAGACACACACAAACAAGTGTTACTGGATTAGGGTTGCAAAATTCTGGGAATTTTCAAAGTTGTAAACTTTGAAAATTTAAACATGGGAATTAACAAGGATTTATGGGAATAAACCGTGAATTTACTAAATTGAAGGTCGGCCCTTAACAGGGAACTTAAATATATTTGGGGAAAATCTATTTTTTGAGCATAATCTTGACTGAAACAACCAGATTTCATGCAAGTACACTTGAATATCTACACTGTTAGTCAATCACATCCACACTGCTTACTGCAGGGCTAATGAGGCCACGCCCCCTGTGGAGGCCACGCCCCCTACATGCACTGTGCATTCCTCCATCACATGTTCAATTCTACATTAACATGTTGAATGGGACTTTTTTTTAATGGGGGGGGGGGGATTTAACTCAAATTCATGTTTTTGTTGTTCAATGAAAAAATTGATTGTTCAATAAAATTATTAAAACTTGATAAAGTTCTACTCACAAATAAATCTGTTGAAATGTCATGTTTTTCAAATTTTGAATATTTCTAAAATTGCCCCGCTTCACTTTCTGGAAATGTACCGGAAATTGATCATATCATCATTGTCTCATAAATCGCTCAAAATCAAATCACAGAATGAGGTAATACTATTCTTTAACCCTCTGAAATCTTGGGCTATTATGCCCAATGAACTGTTTTGGAACTTGAAAATGTAAACATAGGATATAAATATGAATATATAAAAAGCTAAAAATGTAAATATAATAAAACTATATACAAAAAACTCCCATAAAACATGTGTATTTATAGGCTTTTTTCCTTGTTAGCTGCAACTCTTCAAAACAAACTATGTGCAAAATTACATATAGTGACATTTTTAATAACGTCACAGAAAAAGGTACATGGCCCCTGGGAATATAATAATCTTTAGGAATATTAAGATAATCTAACCTAATCTAATAACTCAGATTTGTTGGGTACTCACAATCCATATCATCATCTCCGTCGACAAAAACAAGTGTGGAGTCCTTGGGGTCATAACGCTTCTCCTGTCCAGTTGCTGCATTGTTGCTAGTATCATTAAACCTCTTTTCTGGTGTCAAAGTGTTGTACAGCTTTTTAGGAGCAAATAAGCAAACGATGAAGAGCAGTCCAATTAAAACGGCTACAACGACGGGCAGCATGTTGGCTGTTCAGTTTCAATTGTTGCTCAGATCTGTTTTTTTCTGTTCATTTGCTGAATTCCTCAAAGGTTCAAGGCTACACGACAACAAAGACTGCAGAGGAGACAGAGGTTCCACTGAAGGATTACCAGTGCTCATGTGATTTTCAGTCAACGTGGATGACGCATCATTTTAAAATGAGAGATAAGAAACACCCTGTAGCCTATAAAAGCTTTCCTTTCTTTTGCATCTGCATGGTTTGCACCTGAACCAAATTAAACAAACTCCTCATCCAGTCCTCACTGAGCAAAATGCCATTTCAGCTGAACGTAGTTGATCCCACAACAAACAATATGATCGTGGATCTGTGCGACACTGACGAGCAGATGAAGAATTTCACTGTGAAGCAACTAAAAGAGAAAATTACTGCACGACTGAAGATCGGTACGTCTGGTGTTTCTTCTCTTGTTAATGTCTAAATATTCCATGTTTATCTTATAAATAAAGCCGCTCCTCTAAATAGACCTAATATAAATACATTACATGTGGTATTTTATATATCTTCACATGCAGATCAAAATCCACAGACAGTCATTTTAAAAGTCGTTTTAATCGTTTAAATAACACTTACTGACATGATAAATAAACATATCAAACAACAAATTATAAACGGCATGTCTTTGTCAATCTGTTAATGGATAGACTGCGTTACTGTTTAAGCTTATAACTAATAACCTAATAATACATTTAAAACAGCTTTCAAGTGAAAGCTACAAAGAATCCAGTAGGCAATGAGTGTTAAAGTTAATTTCTCTAATGCGATAGAGCGACAATTTGCGCACAGTACTGATGATGGGCTCCTGCTATACACTGAAAAAAATGTCTGTAGATTTTACGGTGAAAAACTGCTAAACCATGACAGTAAAAGACCGTAAAATGATACACCGTGAATGTATATATCAGCCAAAACACATTTTTTTACATTTTCTCTTTTAAGATACATGTATACTTTTTCTCACTATTATATACATGTTTTGTAAAAATACTTTTTCTCACTGTTATATATATATATATGTATATATATATATATATATATATATATATATATATATATATATATATGTATATATATATATATATATATATATATATATATGTATATATATATAGTGAGAAAAAGTATTTTATATATAAAGTTTTTATTATATACATTTATTTATAAAGTAGTATAAGTATTTTACATATTTTATATATATTTATAAATTTTATATATATATGTATATATATATATATATATATACGGTAATATTTAACGGTAAAATCTTTAATTTATTCAATTATATGGCAGAACAGCATTTATTTCGATGAAAAAACGTTTTATTTTTTACGGTAAAATCTGGAATAAAATGGCAATCTTAAATGTGAAATCAACAATGCTAAAATAATTTTACCGTAATATTAGAAAAAGTTGCGCCGTATTTATTACGGTAAAGTAAAGTCTGGCAACCACAGCTGCCGGTTGTTGTTGTTTTTTTGTTTACCGTAAAACAACAGGTTTTATGTTTTTTTTTTGTTTTTTTTACAGTGTAGGCCTACATGACATCTTATCTCTCACCTGTGGTAAAGACGTCTGAGTTAAGTCTCTTTATGTCTGCACAGCTGGGGACTTCCGAATGGTCTTCAAGACGGAGCAGCTGGAGGAGTCCTCCCTGGTCATCTCCTATGGGATCACCCACTTCTCCACCATCCACACCATGATGCTGCTGCCCGGAGGCGTCTGAAAACCCCCGGAAAAGAAACCCCCCCTATAAACTACACTGCCACGATCCCACCAAAAATACATTATTTGTTCAAAAACATTGAATAAACGCTGTCCTTGTGGATGCCCTCTGTCGTTTTTAATTTGTAAAGTTTAGTTGTGTATTTTTTTAGTCATTTTGTGTCTTTTTTTTTCTGTCATTTTGTGTCTTTTTTTGTTGTTGTCATTTTGTGTCTTTTTTTTCTGTCATTTTGTGTCTTTTTTGTCATTTTTTGTCTTTTTTGTCTTTTTTCAGTCATTTTGTGTCTTTTTTTGTCATTTTGTGTCTTTTTTGGACATTTTTTTGTCTTTTTTAGTCATTTTTTGTCCTTTTTAGTCATTTTGTGTCTTTTTTGTCATTTTGTGTCTTTCTTTTGTCATTTTGTGTCTTTTTTTTAGTCATTTTGTGTCTTTTATAGTCATTTTGTGTCTTTTTTTAGTCATTTTGTGTCTTTTTTAGTCATTTTGTGTCTATTACATTACAATTTGTCATATTACATGTCATTTAGCTGACGCTTTTGAACAAAGCGACTTACAATAAGTGCATTCAACCTGAAGGTACTACTGTCATCGCTACAGGAGTGCTATATGTTAAAGAAGAAAAGAAGAGAAAAGAAGAAGAGCATTTCAAAAAAAAAAATATATATATAAATATGCCTAAATATGACTAAATAAATGTCCTAAACATAGATTACTGACGTATTTTATTTTGAAGGCTCAAGCCTAAACCCTCTGATCCCCAAGAACCCCACCAGGCTTTTTTATTTATTTATTTATTTATTTATTTATTTATTTTTATACATTTTTTCTCACTGTGGTCTTGTATTTCACTGCAAAATATAAAAGCACAGCACAATCATGTAAGTGGGAACAACTAAAACATGTTTTTGTGCAGAATAACAGTTATAATGACATACATCATAAAGAGAAGACGCAAGTTGAATTTTTCTGATAAATTATTATTATTATTATTATTATTATAATTTTCTATTATTATTGTTATTATTATTTAAATTGAATTAATTTAATCTATATATAATCACTTTTCCAAGTACTGAAGTGTCATGAATGTTGTCTGTTGTACATATTGAAATATTTACATTTTTAAAACTTCTACTTAAAACCTCTCCTGTAGAATAAAGTGATTTTTTTTCTTTCTGCAACAAACAGTGTATCTTTAGTGATCTAAAACAGATTTTAAACCGTCCGGCAGTGATTAAAAAGTTTAACAAACTTACCGAACTGAATAAGCAGCAGCTTGGCAGACAGGAGCACACAAAGCTCTTTTTGTTTTCAGAATACTCCTCTTTAATATTCCTAAAGATTATTATATTCCCAGGGGCCATGGACCTTTTATTGTGACATTATTAAAAATGTCACATTGTGTTGCATCTGCACACATGCACCTTCATTGGTAGCCTACATTTCCATTCGCACTACATTGCTCAAATGGGCAAGCAAAGAGCTGAGCAACACTAAATAAATCAACACAAAGTGCATTCTGTGACAATATTGAGGAACAGTTTTATGCACAATCTGCATGTATGATCTGCAGCAGCTGGCACAGAATAAGTATTAACTGTCCTTCTGAATAGTTGGAGTGACAGGTTTTGATGCCTCACGTTGTCTTTTAATCATGTGACTTACTAGAAAAGTAACGTGGTTAAGAAAGCTGCAATGATCTTAATGTTGCCATATTTGGAAAGGTGGAAATATTTGAGTTGAAGAAGAATGGCATGAACGAAGTTATCCCTCTGGAGTCTCCAAAAGCACCAAAGCATGACTTGTTCATCACATCCAGACGTAAAAACAAAGCGGAAAGGACACAAAATGACTAAAAAAAGAAACAAAAAGACACAAAATGACTAAAAACAGACACAAAAAGACAGATAATGACCAAAAAAGACACAAAATGACAAAAAAAAACGACACAAAATGACAAAAAAAAGAAGACATAAAAATACAACATGGCATTTAAACACTTTTAAGTGGTGAATACAGGCAGGATGAAAAGGATTCAAAAATAAAAGACTCCATAGAGTTATACTGCATCCTGTCAGTGGGTGGATGAAGATATGGGAACAATAAAAAACACCAATAAAATTGTACCTGTGCCAGTTTCACTCTGAATGAGTTCAATGTTCAGTAAGTGATAAGAAAAAGAAAAGTACAAAACAGTTGAACTGTATTGTCATAAAAGCATGACCTGATTCCTCTTCTTGTCCTTTCCAAACCAAACATGCTGTTAATGTTTTCAGAATGACTCTGTATTTCTGACAAGTCGAGTCAAATACAGATTAAAAAATGTTCATGATCACACCCAGTTATGTTTTCATTTTGCATTTCATCCCATTTTCTTACAGTTGTTGCTACAACAAAAACACGTAGACACGCGAAAAAGAACAATAATTGGAGATTTTTAAACGTCTACTTCTCCGGCATAATTTCACCTAGAGACTCCATTTAAACTTTAAACAGTAGACACAAGTCTTGTGTATCAGTGTATTAATCCACGTTTCGATAGGTCATATAGTTTTTTATCAATCCCTGTTCAATGACCATGATCATTTTTGGAGAAATTCTGAGATTATAATGGGTGTGTATTGCATGGAATGTTCGTGTCACAGTGTGTGACATCATCGCCAGAGTGTAGAGGGACAGAAAAAATTGTCAAAAAATAAATTTGAAAACTGCGCTCCAGGCCGCAAATTCTACTCTACAGAAATAATGTATACATAGAAACGTAGGAAAATTTGTCTTCTCACTCACAATCCTCTGGTAAAGCTGACAGAGTTATAGTTTGTGCGTAGGACGCATAGATGTGCCACCAACACGCACCAACAGCCTCATTGGCTCCCATATTAAAAACGCAGGAAGATTTCTGAAAAAGGGAGATGTAACAGTTTTTTTTAGATCGCTCTAACAAAGCTTACAAATGTAGACGTTCAGGAAGAACTCAGGACGCTCAAAGTGAAGTCAGATCAATGATAGCTATTATGGTTTTACCAAAAATGCTTTCTGTTCGAGGCCAGAAATTCCAGTCCACCTCTGGCTGCTGTCACTCTTTGGGAACATTAACAGGTGTCAGTTAATTCTGTTGATTGCTTTGATCTGATTGCCTTTGATCTTTGATGTGATTACAGTTACAGATACACACACACACATGCGCTTAAGTGTGCAAACTCCTCACGCATGCATACACCTGCTTCAAACACGCACACATGCACACACAGGTAACTTTGTGATTTTAATTACACACACACACACACACACACACACACACACACACACACACACATACACACACAGGTAACTTTATGCGATTTTCGCTACACACACACACACACACACACACACACAGGTAACTTGATGTGATTTTAATCACACACACACACACACACACACACACACACACACACACACACACATTTTGAGGTTAAAGGGCATAGTTTGAAATCTCTGAAGAATCTCATCATAGTGTACACACATCGGCAGTAGCTCCCGTGGCCCTTTCAGAATTTCCCCAGAAGAAAATTTCTAGTTAAAAATGTCACATTGTGTTGCATCTGCACACATGCACCTTCATTGGTAGCCTACATTTCCATTCGCACAATATTGCTCAAATGGGCAAGCAAAGAGCTGAGCAACACTAAATAAATCAACACAAAGTGCATTCTGTGACAATATTGAGGAACAGTTTTATGCACAATCTGCATGTATGATCTGCAGCAGCTGGCACAGAATAAGGATTTAACCTCCTTCTGAATAGTTGGAGTGACAGGTTTTGATGCCTCACGTTGTCTTTTAATCATGTGACTTACTAGGAAAGTAACGTGTTTAAGAAAGCTGCAATGACCTTAATGTTGCCATATTTAAAAGGCAACGCAAAACGATATTATATACTATAAAATAAATAAAATATATTTTTTTTAAAACATGGCAACAATTCAAATTCAATAAGTATGCAATAAATATTGTTATTTTATTTGGAGTTAATGAGCAGTTTAACTGTAAACTGTAAAGTTTTGCACATATTTTGATATAAAGGTGGAAAGATTTGAGTTGAAGAAGAATGGCATGAACATAGTTATCCCTCAGGAGACTCCAAAAGCACCAAAGCATGACTTGTTCATCACATCCAGACGTAAAAACAAAGCGGAAAAGACACAAAATGAAAAAAAAAAAGACACAAAAACACACAAAATGACAAAAAAAAAAGACACAAAAACACACAAAATAACTAAAAACAGACAAAAAAAGACAGAAAATGACCAAAAAAGACACAAAATGACAACAAAAAAAAAAGACACAAAGAGACAGAAAATGACCAAAAAGACACAAAATGACTAAAAAAAAGACACAAAATGACTAAAATAAGACACTAAATGACAAAAAAAGAAGACAGAAAAATAAAACATGGCATTTAAACATTTTAAGTGGTGAATACAGGCAGGATGAAAAGGATTCAACAAAGCAGAAAAGACACAAAATTACAAAAAAAGACACAAAAAGACAGAAAATGGCCAAAAAAAGATACAAAATCACTACAAAAAGACACAAAAAGACACGAAAAGATGCAAAATGACTAAAAACACACACAAAAAGACAGAAAATTACCAAAAAAGACGCAAAGAGACAGAGAATGACCAAAAAAACCGACACAAAATGACAAAAAAAAGAAGACATAAAAATACAACATGGCATTTAAACATTTTTAAGTGGTGAATACAGGCAGGATGAAAAGGATTCAAAAATAAAAGACTCCATAGAGTTATACTGCATCCTGTCAGTGGGTGGATGAAGATATGGGAACAATAAAAAACACCAATAAAATTGTACCTGTGCCAGTTTCACTCTGAATGAGTTCAATGTTCAGTAAGTGATAAGAAAAAGAAAAGTACAAAACAGTTGAACTGTATTGTCATAAAAGCATGACCTGATTCCTCTTCTTGTCCTTTCCAAACCAAACATGCTGTTAATGTTTTCAGAATGACTCTGTATTTCTGACAAGTCGAGTCAAATACAGATTAAAAAATGTTCATGATCACACCCAGTTATGTTTTCATCATTATTATCATTATATCATTTCAAGCAAAAGTTGCCAAACACTCACTACTGTCAAATAACAATAAACAGCCTTATTTTACGGATAATTGATTTGATTGACTTGTTCATCACATCCAGACGTGAAAACAAAGCAAAAAAGACAAAAACAACACACAAAATGACTAAAAGAAGACACATAAAGACACAAGATGACTAAAAGAAGACACAAAAAGACACAAAATGTCTAAAAAAAGACACAAAAAGAATCAAAATGACAAAAAGAGACACAAAAAGACACAAAATGACTAAAAAAAGACACAAAATGACAAAAAAAAAGACATAAAAATACAACATGGCATTTAAACATGTCTAAGTGGATGAAAAGGATTCAAAAATGGACAAAATAGCCCAAAACTCCATAGAGTTAAACCAATAAAATGTTTAACTTGAATCAACAACGCCAATGAACTTATGAAAATGGAAAGATAATTTTATAACAACGTGAAACTATTTCAATGAATAAAATAACTGCAAAAAGACTGGTCTACCACCAAATGTATTCATAATTTTATTAATGTTGCCAATTTTTGTCTGTACTGTTTTAGCATTGTTTTTTAGGGCCTCGGGGCAATCGCACCGAGGACTGGTCCCATACAACAATAACTGTAGGGACCAGTGCTGCACTACTGTTAAACTGTGGATTTTTTCTTCTTCCTCTTCTGGACGCAATTTCGTCCTGCTACTAGTCCTACAACTTGAAGAGTTGCAGGACAAATTATATATCAAAACGTACGGTTTGGTCGGGATTGGTGTGCTATGACTTTGCATTGAAATGAATGGGACAGCCGACAAAAAATGAGCGAAAAAGAACAATAATTGGAGATTTTTAAACGTCTACTTCTCAGGCATAATTTCAGCTAGAGACTCCATTTAAACTTTAAACTTAAAAAAACCCACATGTAGACGTTGAGGAAGAACTCAGGACGCTCAAAGTGAAGTCAGATCAATGATAGGTATTATGGTTTTGCCAAAAATACTTTCTGTTCGAGGCCAGAAATTCCAGTCCACCTCTATTACGGAACATTGGCAGTTGGTGACAATTAATTCTGTTGATTGCTTTAATCTGATTGCCTTTGATCTTTGATGTGATTACAGTTACAGATATACACACACACATGCGCGTAAGCGCGCACACTCCTCAAGATACACATGCTTCAAACACACACAACCACGCACGCACGTACACACACACACACACACACACACACACACACACACACAGGTAACGTTATGTGATTTTAATCACACATACACACACACACACACACACACACACACACACACATTTTGAGGTTAAAGGTCATAGGTTGCTCACTGTATAAATAAATACTTGAAAAGGAATGCTTGTTGTAGGTGTGGTCCTTGTATATAATATAGTATCATAACATTACAAGTATTAATTGTTTGAAATCTCTGAAGAATCTCATCATAGTGTACACACACCGGCAGTAGCCCCCGTGGCCCTTTCAGAATTTCCCCAGAGGAAATTTTCTAGCTATTACTGTCATTGCTGTTTTTATTATTATTGTTTTATTTTTAATTGTTTATTGTAAGGCGACCATGAGTCCTGATGGCGCCTACAAATAAAATGCATTATTATTATTATTATTATTATTATTATTAAAATGACAAGATGCCCGATGAATATAAAACTGGGCTACCTTAACTCTATGGAGTCTTATAGGGCTATTTTGTCCATTTTTGAATCCTTTTGTGTCTTTTTTTTTTTGTCATTTTGTGTTTTTTTGTGTCTTTCTTTTGGTCATTTTGTGTCCTTTTTTAGTCATTTTGTGGTCCTTTTGTGTCTTTTTTAGTCATTCTGTGTTTTTTGTGTCTTTCTTTTGCTCATTTTGTGTCCTTTTTTAGTCATTTTGTGTCGTTTTTTAAGTAATTTTGTGTCTTTTTGTGTATTTTTTTTAGTCATTTTGTGTCTTTTTTTGTCATTTTGTGTCTTTTTTTTGTCATTTTATGTATTTTTTTGGGTCATTTTGTGTCTCTTTTGGTCATTTTATGTCTCTTTTGGTCATTTTGTGTCTTTTTTAGTCCTTTAGTACAACATAAAATGTGATCTTGAATCTTTTTTTTTTAACTTTCAAAACACTATCATGCTCAATAAAGAATTTTAAATGTTGCAAATGTGACCAAAGGTGTCAAATCTACCATATAAGAGGGTTCCATCCAGTTCTATAATTTTATACTAAATCTATTTGAGCTTGTCTCCAGTTTTACTTGGTATATCATCATCAAACTGAAACTGGCCTCATGGAGTTTACAGCCAGAACTTTAGAGGTAAATTTACAGTAGGGCTCCACGCTGCTTTGTTTTCTAGTCTGATGGAGTCAACAAGTCTGGATTATTTGGAGCTTTTGGAGCTCCACAGGGTTAACTTTACCTAATATTTAACAGGTAAGAGGTCGGGCCAGTGGGTGAGGCAGGTGATAAGACATCCTCCACTAAACGTCGCTGATGTCATTATGTGAAGACAGCTGTCAGTAAGTATTACTAGATGTTTTTCCTCCTCTAATCTTTCGTTACAACTTAAGAAGCATCATTTTATTATTTTTTAAATTACTCCAAACTGCGATTTGTTTTGATTGTGTGCAGACAGTTGTTATGTTTTTCTTATTCTTACCAAGTGTCGAAACAAACAATGTGTCGCTCCGAAGCATGAAGCTGTGCTTTCTGTTAAATAATTCACTGACCGGTGCAGAAATCTTTCTTTTTTCTTTCTTTTCTTTTTACTGTGGTAGACAAAAACACAACATCTTAAACGCAACACACACTCAAACTTCGTGAGGTTCAATCGGCTGTTGTAGATTTTTTTTTTTTTTCGCGTTGAAATGTTATTTTCGAAGTTTTGAATGGGACTGGAATGTTATTTATTGGTTCACTGCGAGTCCCGGACAGCGGTAGGTCTGATAGGTACCGCTCTATTAGATTATGCTTTAGAGCAGGGGTCCCAAACTCGCGGCCCGCGGGCCAATTGCGGCCCTCGTGACGATATTTTGTGGGCCCCACCTTGATATGAAAGTTTAATGTGAGTTGTATATGAATGGCACTTTGTTGTGTGAGGAAGGTCCCTTTAATTACTTTTTGGTAATTTTGTGTCTTTTTTTTGATAATTTTGTATCTTTTATTTGTAATTTTGTGTCTTTTTTAGTAATTTTGTGTCTTTTTTTGGTCATTTTGTGTCTTTTTTTGGTCATTTTGTGTCTTTTTTATTAGTAAGGTAAGGTAATTTGAGTTTGAGACCCCTGCTTTAGACAGAGAATCACGGTAGTACTGCATACTACAGATTTGCAGCATGAACAGGGAAAGCTTCAGTGCTAAAATGCCACTAAATTACTTTTACCTGATGACTTCAACTAGTTGGATCTATGGCCTAAAAGGAGCCATGCAAACCCTAAAATGAGCTTTGATCAAGTGAAGAGATATAGCGCCACCTACTGGACTAACAGAGTGCCACCAGGTTGAGAAATGTGGTATTGACATTTAAGTTACGTTTTAAGTCAAAAGACCGAAATGAAGCTGAGTTGTTGGCATAAATAAAATAAAATAAATTAAAAACTAATACTTTCTTTCTTTCAGGTGGAGATTTTAGAGCAAAGATGAGCGGAAAACGAGCCCTGAATCCGCAAGGTAAGAAATATGTAGATGTAGTTCAACATATTACTGCAGGCCACCTGATGGATAGGCAACAAAAATAAAAGTAAAAGAGGGTGCACAGTGACAAACTGTGAAGAACTATTTGGCTTGTTAAAAAATGGCATACCTTTAACCATTTGTGCATGAGACTACTGTCAGCACTAAATAGGGAGAAACTGTATTATTTTTTATGAAAAAACCCTCCAAAATGAGCATTTTTATTGGCTCCTCCTGTAGTTTTTGCATTTAGATGGTTATTTTTATACAACCCTGATTCCAAAAAAAGTTGTGACACTGTAAAATGAAATTAAAGTGAGTGTATATTTACAAAAACAAAAAAAAAGTTAATCAGTTTGGACCTTAAATATACCATCTTAATATGTATATACCAATCGAATATAGATAGATAGATAGATAGATAGATAGATAGATAGATAGATAGATAGATAGATAGATAGATAGATAGATAGATAGATAGATAGATAGGAACTTTATTAATCCCTTGGGAAGGTTTCAGGAAATTGGCAATTCCAGCAGCAGCAGTACAACACCAATACAATAAAATAGAACTAGAAAATTTCCTCTGGGGAAATTTTGAAAGGGCCACGGGGGCTACTGCCGGTGTGTGTACACTATGATGAGACTCTTCAGAGATTTCAAACTATGCCCTTTAACCTCAAAATGTGTGTGTGTGTGTGTGTGTGTGTGTGTGTAGTGAAAATCGCATAAAGTTACCTGTGTGTGTGTTTGTGTGTGTGTGTGTGTGTGTGTGTGTGTGTGTTTGTCTGTGTAATTAAAATCACATAAAGTTACCTGTGTGTGTGTGTGTGTCCGCGCGCGCGTGTTTGAAGCATGTGTATGCATGTGTGAGGAGTGTGAGCGCTTACGCGCATGTGTGTGTATCTGTAACTGTAATCACATCAAAGATCAAAGGCAATCAACAGAAATAACTGACACCTGTGACAGCAGCCGGTGGACAGAGGTCCAGAGTTGGACTGGAATTTCTAGCCTCGAACAGAAAGCATTTTTGGCAAAACCATAATACCTATCATTGATCCGACTTCACTTTGAGCGTCCTGAGTTCTTCCTGAACGTCTACATATGTTTTTTGTGAAGAAAAATTAAAAAATAGCTTTGTTAGAGCGATCTAAAAAAATTGTTACATCTCCCTTTTTATCTCCGTTTTTAATATGGGAGCCAATGAGGCTGTTGGTGGTGTTGGTGGCGCATTTATGCGTCCTACGCCCAAACTATAACTCTGACAGCTTTACCAGAGGATTGTGAGTGAGAAGACAAATTTTCCTACGTTTCTATGTTTAAATTATTTCTGTAGAGTGGAATTTGCGGCCTGGAGCGCAGTTTTCAAATTTATTTTTTGACAATTTCTTCTCTCCCTCTACACTCTGGCGATGATATCACACACTGTGACACGAACATTCCGTGCAATACACACCCATTATAATCTCAGAATTTCTCCCAAAATTATCATGGTCATTGAACAGGGATTGATAAAAAACTATATGACCTATGGAAACGTGGATTAATACACCGATACACAAGACTTGTGTCTACTGTTTAAAGTTTAAATGGAGTCTCTAGGTGAAATTATGCCGGAGAAGTAGACGTTTAGAAATCTCCAATTATTGTTCTTTTTCGCACATTTTTTGTCGGCCGTCCCATTCATTTCAATGCAAAATTTTGGGCAGTTTTTCGCAATTTACGTCGCGAAAAATTCGTATTCTGTAAAGAAAAGTAATAGCACACCGATCCCGATCAAACCGCACGTTTTGATATATAATTTGTCCTGCAACTCTTCAAGTTGTAGGACTAGTAGCGGGACGAAATTGCGTCCGGAAGAGGAAGAAGAAGAAATCCACAGTATAACAGTAGTGCAGCACTGGTCCCTACAGCTATTGCTGTATGGGACCAGTGCTCGGTGCGATTGCCCCGAGGCCCTAATTACATTATAAATACAAGGAAATATATACTGTAACTATAGCAACAGTACTTGGTTAGTGCAAGTGTAAGTGTATACAGCAGCCATGTTGTGGTTAGTGTTGTGTAGTGGGTCAGGCCTGGTGTCACAAATGATTAGCAAATTATCACATTTTAACCAGCTTTTTTTTTATTTTTTTATTATTATAAAAAAGGTTTCCTATTGCTCTATACATTTGGATATTTTGCACATTCTGCATATTTCTGTCAAATCTGACATCTACAAGTTAATGGACTGTGTTTCTTTTTTCAATAAGATCCTCAGCCACGGAGACTTCAATATGGTTTAAAAAATCAAGGAGCTACATGTTACCTTAACAGTGTCCTCCAAGTCCTTTACCAGACATCAGAGATCCATGAGAGGTTTGAGACAAATGTTTTTATCTGTAACACATAAGTAGCAAGACAAATATGTCAAATATTTACAGGAAATCATTTTATAGAGTGATACAGCAAAGTCTATCCCATAGAAGGTGCTCTTTTTGGTCATTTTGTCTCTTTTTTTAATAATTCTGTCTCTTTTTTGTAATTTTGTGTCTTTTTTAAGTAATTTAGTGGGGTTTTTTTTAGTAATTTTGTGTGTTCTTTAGTACTTTTGTGTCTCTTTTTGTAATTTTGTGTCTTTTTTGTCATTTTGTGTCTTTTTTTTTGTAATTTTGTTTCCTTTTTAAGTAATTTCGTTTTTACATTATTTTACATTTATAGAGTGATACAGCAGAGTCTATCCCATAGATGGTGCTCTTTGGTGTGGACATAATCTGTCCAAAACAGAAAGGAAATCAAATCAAAAGTAGTCCTTTTTGAGTTATGACTGTGTTTAGTATCAATTTTAATATCACAATGTTAGCACAGGCAATAAATAGTTATTTATATAGTATATAGTTATAGTTATACAATAAATTACCCTCTTTCTACAGGTTGGAACAAAAGGATCAGGAGCTGAAAGAATTCTTTGAAAAACTGGAAGACACAACATGTGGAACACAAAACATCACAAGGAGTTTTGAGATAACTAATGGTAAACTGTGAACAAAAGAAAAGACATTTAAGAGCAGCAGGACAGAAAGTGATATAGCAGCTGTGAGTTAGCTGAAATGCTTTGGTGGAGTGAATGAAGCCTCCTGGGTTAAAATATTCTTGTCATTTTCAGTTTATCAGCAGCGTGACGCACCAGAATGCCTGGAGATGATTTTACGTAAAATCAGCCCAAAGGCCTCTGAGGTGAGAACTTATGAAATATATAATGTTTTTTACAGATGAATGAATCAGAAAGCTGTGTTGTAAGTTATATTTCCATCTGAAGGTTTTCCAAGGAGAGCTGAGATACACAACAAAATGCTCCCAAGGCCACATCATCAATGAAGAGACGAATCCATTCAGGACTCTTCCACTGTCACTGGAAGACACCAGAGGCAACACCGACAGCGAGGTAAGCAGCCACTGGTGTATAAAGGATCAGTTATAACAGCTGTTCTCAACCTTGGGGTCCCGACCCCAATTGGGGTCGCGAGATGATTTCTGGGGGTCGACAAATCATTTTGGAAGTCAGCTCTGTCTCCACTGTGTTAAAGTGTTCATGTGTTAATGTGTTTTAGTCTTTTTGGTCATTTTGTGTCTTTTTTTAAAGTCATTTTGTGTCTTTTTTTGGTCATTTTGTTTCCTTTTTTGGTCATTTTGTGTCTTTTTTTAGTCATTTTGTGTCTTTTTTTGCTCATTTTGTTTCTTTTTTGTATGATCTGAACTGTGAGATTCTGTTCAGTGAGCGGGGTCGCGGACAACATGCATGTTAAACTGGGGGTCGCGACTCAAAAAGGTTGAGAACTACTGAGTAATAAGATAATGATGAACCATAAACATTCAAATATCTCAATTTCCCGGATTTTGAATTATGGTAGACATAAGGGAATAATGCATATTGCATCATAAAATGCAATGCATTTGCAGACAAGTTGCCATTTTACTCTAAAAAAAAAAAAGCTACAAAATATAAAGTAAACATAAGTTTGCTAAATACATTAAATAATATTAATAACATTATAACTGTTATCCCTAACGTAACTTTTTAAAAAAAAAAATGAGCAAGCTAGCCAGCTAGGCTACTTAGTTTAACTATAGAGACTATATCACAAATCAGACACACATTGATTTACATGTCTAATTATAATACGAAAGTAACTCTGATGAGAGAAAGCTGTAAGAACGCTCAGGCAACGATCTAAAAAGTCCATCTGTATTTTTACTTTACAGATGAGGTCCCCCCCTACATAACAGTTTGTTCAAAAAATCAAATATTTTGTCTGCTGTGTTCCTATTTTGTTCATCAAGCAGGTGGATTTCTTGTTTAGCATCCCCTTCTATAGCACTGAGAAAAAAAATAAAAAAATGTGTTCCTCTGTGAGACTCTGAGCCCTAAGAAGGGCTTTCATCTGATCAGCCCAGTCCCCATAGTTAAAACCATCACTCTTACCATTAAACTTTGGGGCCCACGGTACACCCATAAACCATGGCCACATTGAATTCAAAGCCACTGCTCCAGGTGCTCCTGCTGCCTGGTTTTCAATACTCATTACTGCACACTTGTAACCCAGAGACCATGCCGATAACGGCAAAAAGTGTCACAGGTTTCTTTGCTCTCTGGTTAGATAAGTAGGCAGAGTCAGAGATTCAGTAAGGCGGTTTATTCACACAGGCAGATTGGTAAAAACAACAGTAAAAATGCTGGGGGTGACGTAGGTGCACAGTCTTTTAAAAGAGTCTTTCCCAGGGGTCCAAAGCTGTGCAGACAGTCTTTTACTCCTCCTGGACTGCAGGTTAGGGGGAGGGGACAAGGTAGAGTCCAGCTAGCGCGTCGTCTGCTGCTCTTGTCTCTGTTCTGCTGTGTGTGTGTGTGTGTGTGTGATTTCCCCGCGCCGTGCCGCTCTGCTTCCTCCTTCTTATCTACAGTAGTGTTCAATATAATAGCAGTCCAATGTGACTGACCAGATGAATCCAGGTTTTTAGTATATTTTTTATTGCTACATGGCAAACAAGTTACCAGTAGGTGCAGTATATTCTCAGAAAACCATCAAGGCCCAGCATCACCCAGGTGATGGAGAGAAGGATGGTACAGAAATTGTTGAGTATTATGGACAATAACACGCATCCCTTCACACATCTAGAGTGTAAACAAAAGAGTGTTTTTAGTTGGAGGCTACGGCAGCTAAAGCTGCAAAAAGGACAGATTGAAGAATCCTTTTTTACCTCCTTTATAATGACTCCCCTTTTAGTAAGGACAGAATGATATTTATTTAAACTTTAGCTTAAGCTGCTTATACTGTATGTATACATCAAACTGTATATTTGCACATGTATACTTGCACACCTGTTTATTAACACACCTGTATATTTATTAACACACCTGTTTATTAACACACCTGTATATTTATTAACACACCTGTTTATTAACACACCTGTATATTTATTAACACACCTGTTTATTAACACACCTGTATATTTATTAACACACCTGTTTATTAATGTAACAAGGCTAATATATAATATAAAATTGTACAGAAATATTGCAAATAAGATAGTTATTTAGTTTTCATTTCTTGTATTATAATTTCCCAAAATCTGTATATATAGTTCTTACCTGACATGTTATCCTCTTTAGTCTGCTTGTGCTTGTGTTTCATTAAGCTCCTGTAATCCACGTCATTTTTGTGTGTCCGTTTACTGTATATATATTGGATCCTCGCGCGTACCTCTGCCCGTTTGTAACTGTTGATGGCAGAGGTAAGCTGCATTTCTTTCCTGTGTATGTCCGTTAATTGACCGTTATGCTTAAATGTTGTTTTAAATGTCAAAATCTGTAATATACTTTTGTACATTTGTGTAGGAGCTGAAGTTGAGGGCAGGACTAACTGGAAATTGTTTATTTTAATTGTATCTGTCAGGTATGTTTTGTTCATTTAATACGCCCGTTTGTAACTGTTGATGGCAGAGGAGCTGAAGTTGAGGGCAGGACTAACTGGAAATTGTTTATTTTAATTGTATCTGTCAGGCTGTGAGAATAAACGGAGATCGCCTCCAAAAGGAAAACTGGTCTGAGCGTCAACTTTACACAACGCAGAGTAGCCTCCACCGGTTACATTAACACACCTGTATATTTATTAACACACCTGTTTATTAACACACCTGTATATTAACACACCTGTTTATTAACACACCTGTATATTAACACACCTGTATATTTGCACACTTGCTGTAACTGTTATCTATGAGTAACAGCTACTAATGCACATGGACCATCCATCCCACTGTTTCTATCCTAGGCTATGTATTGTGGACTCATGTTATGTTTTGTATAGGTGGAATATGTATGTATACATGTGTTGTGTTGTGTTGTGTTGTGTTGTGTTGTGTTGTGTTTTCTCTGCTGGGATGAATAAAGTATATCTTATCTTATCTTATTGGTGATATTCAGCTCTTAAGGCTGTGCAATTGGGCAATTAGTTGAAAGGGGTGTGTTAAAAAAAATAGCAGTGTCTGCCGTTGACTTTACAAACACAAAACTATTTTGTACAAACTTTTTTTTGTTTTTTGACGTGAAGCAGTTATAAAAAACTGTGGTCATACAACTAAATATTAGTTTAGTGATTCACAGGATTGCTAAATCCTAGAAAAAAAACGTTTCTTTCAAAACAGTGATTTACTCACACACAATTAGAAATAAATTAATACACTGCAAAACACACAAAAAAGGTATCTTCTGGTGACTTTGTGACATGTTTTTAAAGGAAGGAAGCTTTGGAAAGATTTTCAAGACAAAATCATTCAGAGGAGACAACACGGTATACTGCAACGCATGTGAAAAGAAAACAGAGGCATCCACTGTGAGTTTTCAAACATGCTGTTTAACAAATATCACATTTGATAACATTAATAATTTGTTGACAAATGTCTGTTGAACAACACTTGTAGGGACTTAATACTCTTTCTTGTTCTGTTTAGGAATGTGAGATGGTGAAATATCCTCAGATTTTGGCTCTGCTCCTCAACAGAATTAAATTTGACTACAACACCAGGTCATATGTCAAATCAAACTGCAGTGTGAATGTGCCACTCACATTACGGACAAAGGCAAGATGATGTGACTTTACAATACATATGTTCACTTATAACTCACTGGAGTCTCCAAAAGCACCAAAGCATGACTTCTTCATCACATCCAGACGTAAAAACCAAGCAGAAAAGACTCAAAAGGACTTAAAAAAAAGACACAACATGACTGAAAAAGACACAAAAAGACACAAAATGACCAAAAAAGACACAAAATTACTAAAGAAATTACCAAAAAAAGACACAAAATTACTTAAAAAAAGACACAAAGACACAGAAAATGACCAAAAATGACAGAAAATGATAAAAAAAATGACACAAAATGACCAAAAAAACAACACAAAATAACTAAAAACAGACACAAAAACACACAAAATGACCAAAAAGACACAAAATGACTAAAAAAGACACAAAAAGACGGAAAATGACCAAAAAACAACACAAAATGACTAAAAAAACGACACAAAATGACAAAAAAGAAGACACAAAAATACAACATGACATTTAAACATTTTTAAGTGGTGAAAACAGGATGAAAAGGATTCAAAAATGGACAAAATAGCCCAAAACTCCATAGAGTTAAAGTCCGCACCTGACAGTGTTCTTCATTCTAGGAGGAGTACAGTCTGTATGGGATGGTGAATCACATGGGCAGTCTCAGTGGTGGACATTACACAGCCACCATCCTGTCTGATGAGGACCAAACCTGGTATGAGTTTGATGATGCTCAAGTCAGCAAGGTAATCAAATTAACACGCCCGTTAGTATAGCACATAATTAACCCATAAGAACCCAGACCCCTTTGTCCTTAAAGGAACATTATGGGGGATCTACCACAGACCAGGTGGACCACATAGAACACATTTATGATGTTTTTTTTTTTAAATACTACCCCTAAATGTCAAAGATCTGTGATGTGACATATATGTCACATTGTTTATGGTATAACATGGTATTTATGTTTATAATATTTCTTATTTTAATATCAATAAAACTAGACACCTTTTCTACTTTTCTCTGCATCTCCACAACATCAAAATTGTGACATTAGTAGTGCTTTTTAACAAAAAAATATTTTTCAGATTTCTTTTTAAGTAACAAAATATATAAATATATAAATAATAAATCAATAATAAATAAAAACAAATAAACTCTAATAGGGTTAAATGCAATAAAGGACACCCTATTAATGGATTATAATTGTTAAATGGGTTTAAACTTAGCCTAGTAACAAAAATAAGCTTTTTGAAAATAGCTAATTTTTTTTTAGATTTGTTTCCAGTCACAGCCACATGTTGGAGAAGTCACTTCCTGTCTCAGTCACATGACTGTCACCACACCAGGGTGATGAGTATACGTCACTTAGGGATTTAATGAGTTAATGTGAAGCATAAAGCTGAATATGGGAGAATCTAGAAGATTTGAAGTGTTTGTTACACTGGGGTCACCATAGGTTCTTATGGGTTAAAACCTACAAACACAAAAAAAAAATTTATATATATATTAGATGTCTTTTTGAATACTGAATGTTAATGTTCTTGTTTTCTTGTTAAATGGTGCAGGTTAAAAAGCAACTGTCTGCAAAAGACAGCACTTACAAGTATGTTCCATTATTTTTTCCATCATATCTGACATAGTTGACAAAACAATGATACCACAAGGTCAATTTAGGTGAGCTTTCAATGGCATCACACAATCTCCATCAACAGATGGTTTTGGTGGAATTGGAGAAATGTCAAATTTCCCTTTTTTGGAGCACCTTAAGAACTACTGTAAAGTTGCTTCGCCAATCAAAAGCTTCACAACAGATTGCTGAACTGACCTTATGATGGGATTGTTTGGTCAACTATGAACATTCAATCTTATATCTAATATCTCAATTACTTTATGCCTAAAGTTTTTTGTTTTTTTCTGTTTAAACAACTAGTTCCCGCACTGCATATCTGCTCATGTACAGAGGTAAGATCCCTAAAATGATTCAGTTTGCACACTGTTTATTCTTCGTCATACTTCTTTCTTATTATTCCTCACCATCGGGGCAATTTTTAATGAAGAACTCGTTACACAGTTAGGGTTAGGGTTATATTCCAAAAGGAAACCCAGGACAAGGTTGTTTTTCATAATAAAAGCCCCACAAAGTAACTACATCTCTGTATTTTAGTAGAATAAAAGCCTGAGAAAAAAGCCTCGTTGCAAAGTAAAGTAATTAAAAATGAATAGGAAGTAAAGGATGTGGCTGTATAGTAAAACTGTCTGCACATCGTCAACATTTCTGCTGGAATTTTCTAGATAATATACTGTATTACTCTCCTCTCCTTTAACGCCTCAGGTCGTCAGAAAGATGGTCGGGTTGTGGATAAACAAGAAGAATATAAGAATGCTCCCGTAACAGGTATGTATTCATATAGTGGGAGATTAAGTAGATTTTTCAATTCTGGTCAAATGAGGTTGTGTGTGAAAGTGGGATGTATAATGAGGTGTAATACTCTATATGCGTAGTGTTAATATACAAAGTGTGTATTGAGTAATACATGGATGTTAACTGAGATATAAAGAGACACAGAAATAGTTATTTTAAGAAAAAGAAACTGAATCATTCAACATGGTTAGACATATATACAGACACAGATATAGGAGGGAAGAAGTTTACATGCAGCACAAACAGATGGATGTGAATAACAGAACAACGTCTGCAACTCCATAAAACACTTACTTTTCATAAGGTACCACACCATCCAGCACATACACATTGAACATTGATATTCACTGGAAACTATGAGAATATTATTAGAAAAAAAACCTTGTAGCACACTTTAAAACTCCTAAAGATAGGTAGGCTAAATAGACTTACAGGTGAGATGAGTCAGGTGTAAATCCAGAGTGAATTGTGTTACTGACCAGGTGTAGGCCTATCACACAATGGGGCGGAGCTCCCCTAAAAGGGGGCGGAGCTCCACTAAAAGGCGTCCGATCGGAAACAGTGTAATGCTGCAACACGTCCTACGTAAATAATGATATTTTGAAAAATGAAATTAAAAATCTCCAGAATCGAGGATGCACACCTTCGTGCCATGAGCAAGACACATATGAAATCTGAGGTCAGTCTGACTAACGGTCAGAGAGAGATGAACTAGACACACACACACACACACACAGACACACACACACACAAACACACACACACACACACACACACACACACACACACACACACAATTCAGATTTTTGTTGAAGGAAATTAACTTCTGTCTTACTTTGCCACCAGGTGTGAAGTGTCCCAAGACCTGCTGGACTTCAATTTGCAACAAAACTCAAACTCTCTCAGTGGTCTCATTGGTCGCTATTATGGTCTCTCTCATCATTCTTTGTGGGCCGTTTTTCAAAGAAGATCCCCCACAAAGTAACTATATCTTTGTATTTTAGTAGAATTAAAGTCTGATGTAACTGTTTCAACAGGAATCCCAGGACATGGCTATTTTACAAAATAAAAGCCCCACAAAGTAACTACATCTCTAGTTAACTTATTTATCTTCTCTCCTTTAAAGCCTCAGGTCTTCTGAAAGAAAAGGTGAAAGAACAACAGTCTGTGGATAAAATAGGACAAGACATAAAGGAACAAGAAGGACTAGGACGAGGAGAAGGAGGAGGACAAGGAGGAGGAGGAGGAGAAGGACTAGGAAAAGGAGAAGGACTAGGAAAAGGAGAAGGACGAGGAGAAGGACTAGGAAAAGGAAAAGGAGGAGGACGAGGACAAGGAGAAGGAGGAGGAGAAGGACTAGGAAAAGGAAAAGGAGGAGGACGAGGACAAGGACAAGGAGGAGGACTAGGAAAAGGACGAGGAGAAGGACTAGGAAAAGGAGAAGGACGAGGACAAGGAGAAGGACTAGAAAAAGGAGAAGGACGAGGAGAGGGACAAGGAGAAGAACAAGGAAAAGAAGAAGGACGAGGAGAAGGACAAGGAGAAGAACGAGGTAAAGGAGAAGGACGAGGAGAAGGACAAGGAGAAGAACGAGGTAAAGGACAAGGACGAGGACGAGGAGAAGGAGGAGGAGGAGGAGGAGGAGGACAAGGAGGAGGACGAGGAGAAGGACAAGGAGAAGAACGAGGAAAAGGAGAAGGACGAGGAGAAGGACAAGGAGAAGGACAAGGAGAAGAACGAGGAAAAGGAGGAGGAAAACGCCACTCCAAAAAAGATGAACTATCCCTTTAATAAATCTTTTTCTTTTTAAAGTTCTGCTTATTATTCTCGTAAAGTTATGATTATGTTTGTTATGATTATTATAAATTATATACGTAGTTTTTATTTCACCTTATGCACAATGTCAGAGTTTTTGCACCAGATTAGAATTCTTCAAATGTTTTTTGTTTTGTTTTGTTTTTGCTTGGTTGTTATAATCTTATCTCACCTAAACTTAAATTAATGGAACTAACACCAATTTTTTTCTGTGGTTTGTAAATAAGTTTCAAGGTTGAGAGGATTGAGGGAATATTTTTGTGTGACGCCCTGTTTTTATGAAAATCCTGCTTTTTCTGCCTCTAAAGAGGAGGAGAGGTTTCTGTTATTGTATCATATGAGTTCAGAAATACAAACAACTAATCTAATCAACAACTAAAATCATAGTAATGAGGAGTAAAATGATTTTAATTATGAATCGACTTGGCTTTATAATTATTGTGGACCATTTAAATGTGTTTGATAATAGAATGCCTTTATAGTTGTATGTTTTTCATAGTATTACATTGAAAACAAATGAAACACTTTAACCCAAATATTCCCAGAAATACTCACGAGTATTCTCGTGTAGCTATATTTAATGCATGCTAATATTAATCACAGAAAGTTTTACTCATTTTGTTTGACTGTTTCTCATTTTAAATACATGAATACACATTACATCATTGTTTTTATTGTGATAATAGAAACCTGTATGTTTAATCATTCTGTCATTTTACCAGCTAAATGTTGCTGCAAACTGAAATTTCAAGTTTGTTTGGGTGTAATAATCATGTGTAAATATGATTAAACTGTCATAATGAAAACATGACAGAGACATTTGACTATCTGGCTGATAAACATGGTGTCAGCACTTTTCATCTTGATGTCACTCTCATTGACATGAATACTTGCTTTGGAGGAATGAGCTATGATCCATTTTGAGCAAGTGACACACTTCTGCAGGTTATCAACTAGGTTTTGCAGTTTGTACTAATTGTTTTGAGAAATGCATTAACTGTTGGGCAAACGTTAACAGTGATGTGAGAAATGCACCAAAGCGACTGATAAAAACTGTAGTATAGTGGCATTAGTACCACTGTCCAGTGTAGCTTTGAGATTGACCTGTAGAGGGCGCTGCAGCTCCTCTGCAAAATGGACTATCAGGTTTAGTTTAGTGTAAAAAGTCACACAGTGACACATTTCCACTCTGCTACAGGACATTACGTAGAATATCTATTTGATTTTTTATATTTCATGTTGCATGTGGACATTTATTGCAATTTTCTGTTGTTTAAATATATTCACATATATGTGCTTTCTCAAATTGTCATTCTGCATTAATATAATAATAATAATTATTATTTTTATTATTTTATTATTATATTTATGCATTATTCCAAGTGTAAATTCACAGTTAACTATTTGCTACTGTGTAACAACACTATTAGTGTTATTAATATTAGTATAAGTTTATACAGTAATTTTACAGCAGCATACTGACACGTCGCAGTGCTGTGCATAACCTGGAAATGTAGATTTCATAGATATCTGCACATAGTTTCTAAAAACTATAACTGCTTCTTCACAAAGAGCAAATTTCAAAGACTTTCTAATCATTATTCACATAATCAACTTTAAAACACAGGAATGTAAGACACTGGAAGATACTGTAATGTCAGTAACTAAAGTAGAGGAGTGGAGACAGATATTGTAAATTAATGTGTGTGTGTGTGTGTGTGTGTGTGTGTGTGTGTGTATTCCTGCATGTCTTCAGGGAAAAGATTTTGGACAAGGACTTTTATTTCAATTAAAATATAAAATTATGAAATATATAATCCACACTCAACGTTTTGACCGTTATGAGGGCAGCATCCGGGTCCTTTACGTAGCCTACACTTCTTTTCGCCGCAATCAGAATCGGAACACCCTGCGTACTCAAACTAAGTATAATAAGTACGGGAAGTATGGGTATTAGAACACAGCAGGTGACTGGTTTAAACCCGTGTGTGTGTGTGTGTGTGTGTGTGCGCGCGCGCGTGTGTGTGCGTGCGTGTGTGTGTGTGTGTGTGTGTGTGTATTCCTGCATGTCTTCAGGGAAAAGATTCTGGACTTTTATTTCAATTGAAATATATTTTTTTTAAATCAGAGAAACTCAACTTGCGTTATTTCTTTTTCTTTTTTTTATGATTAATGTCATTTTAACTGTGTTATTCTGCACAAAAGACATGTTTGAGTTGTTCCTACGTCATGATCCTGCTGATTCCACAGATTCCACTTTTATATATCGCACTGAAATAGAAGAACATAGTTGTAGCATACCCTCCGAAAGATGGTGGACCCGACTGATAGTTTTCACAATGTTTATTTCCATACAAGTTCCTTATTAAGTCCGTAAATCAAAGTGAAACCAACGTGAGAACTGTAGTACAGAAAATAAAGAAAATACAGTTACATTCCGTTCTCACTACTGTATACAAAAAGCAATACACAACAACAGCAGGCACGCAAAGGTAACTTAGCATAGCTTTCCAACACAAAAATAAATATGACCACTAAACACTCTACCTTGTGCCTCCTCGGGGGGTTGCTATTATAGTCAGCCTTCACCGTTTTATTCTTGTGTTATCGTCACGGCTTTATTTTCCTTTTGTTTACTTTATTTACTTTAGCTTTTACTGCCTTTACTGTCAGCTCGTACCGCTGCAATTGCTTGGTTTTACCGCAAGACACAATACCGCCAGGAAGTAAGAAGAGATTTAGCGATCCTTCAAAACAAAAGCTCTTTTCAAAACAAAAGCTCATTACTAACATTAGCTCAAAAATGAACAATAGGCACATAAAAAACAGATGAATTACATTTTTACCATAAACTTAAATCATGAATAATATTTTTGTACCCAAAGTTAGAATGTAGTTAGAATGTATTTTAAACACACTTTTTAAGGACTTTTTAGCTTTTTTAACCCATAAAACAAACACAAGCTGCCCTCTGGTGGACAAAACGAGAAACAGCATTTCACAAACCAAAAAGTGGTTAGTTACACCCCCTGTGTGTGTGTGTTTGTGTGTGTGTGTGTGTGTGTGTGTTGTAGTAGGAGAACAGCGACTGGTCTTCGCAGGCGAACAGCTGGAGGACGATGCTCTGCTGGTTTCATGTGGAATCCAAGACAAGACAACCATTGAGTTAATTCTAAGTATGGAACATTTACTTTATTTTCAACCCATTCCCTGTATGTTTCCTCCTGGGACACATTTTAATAAAACAGCAGAGCTGCACTTCACTGTCCTGACAGTCAGCTCAGCTGACATTTTGTGGTGATTTGTTAAAAATCCAATTTTTCATTGATAATCTGATTTAAATTAAATTGTTATGTGCTGATCAATCCTTCAAAACCTTCACTGGCAGCCTGCTGTTTTCAGACTTCAGTTGAAAATCCTCCTTTAGTTTTACAAAGCACATGTGGGACATGCTGTCAGTCTATATCCCCAGCAGGTCTCTCCAGTCACAAGGTGGAAATCAGTATTTATGCTCCTGTTCTTTTAAAACCAAACTAGATACCGTTCTTTTCACTGGAGCATTTTCTAAATGAACACACTGTACTTGTACAGTGTGTTCATTTGTATATGTGAATGTGTTTTATGTGTCTGTATGCATGGATGTCTCTATTTACAAATAGTTGTTCTTTTATTTTGTTACGTTTCATTTGACCTATATCCTGTTTTCCTCTGCATCAGAATGGTCATTAAAGGTTTGCAAGTGAGGAAAAACTGACTAATGTTCAGATATGATATGAGTCTATATGAATAAATACTGATTTTTAATCTTTTCAGTGTCATATTACATGTGAATAAATGTGACTATTTAACTGTTTAACTCTGTCCAACATACAGGGAATGTTTTTACATATATCCACCTGTTGGACATCAAATACATTCTGCATTCATTTAAAGAGAAACTTCATTAAGTGATGCAGTTATTAACAACAAACTTTTACTTTTTTTAGAAAAGGATGTCATGTTCTTCGTTAAATGGCGTGATGGGAAGACCATATTGATCCTCCTGTCCAACAATGAGTTTCCATGCGTCACAGTGCTGCAGCTGAAGAGGAAGTTGGAGCCTCTAACAGGAGAACCAGGTAACATCATGTTCATGATTAAAATGACCAGTATAGTGGAGCGGCTAAGTGCTAATTTTTGCCAGAATCTTTCAGTTTATGATACAAGCTTGAAAATTGGCATGAACACTCTCCATGGGTCACTTTAAAAATGAATTGCTGTGGAAAAGGATGAACTTATTATGCTCTAATATTGTTATAAAACTAAAACAACATTGATACAATGATACTATGGTTTTTCGTGATAGTTTCTGGGAAGTTATATCGTCCTAAAAATTTGTTATGGTGGCAGGTCTAAGAGTAAATAAACCTTCAAAGACACCTGTATGAATCATGGCCATTATTTTTTAGTATGCAAATTGGAGCACAGCTTTTGTTTCCTGGGGCTATCTACCACTCAAGTTCTTTTCTTCAACCCTCTCTCAGGCCCGTACCCCCACCTGACCATGATCATCAAGCAGCTGAAGGTGGAGGGCTTCATGCAGAGCAGGTGGGAGCACAAGCACCCCGAGACCCTCAAGAGGCTGATGGGATGGTTGAAAGAGGTCAGAAACGGAAGATTATTATTCCCCATCTAGTTAATATTTATTTGTGGGTGTCCTCTGTGTGATTTATTTATTCATTCTGCATCTTCAGGGCAAACTGCAGTGTCGGGAGCACATCACAAAAGGCTTTGAAAAGATGCCGGCTGCTTTCATGGGATTACTGCAGGGAGAGAACGTGGGCAAGGCTGTCGTCGCAGTCTGAAGCAGAACGTGAGATCAACGCAGAAGAATCAGTATTAACATCTGACTCCATATTACAGAATACACACATGAAGGACGAAGCATCAGACGGTTACAACTAACTTCTTACACATTAACCATGGGAGGAAATGTGATTTATCTTTTTGAGCATTAGTTCGGGATTCATTGTTAGAGTTTAGTAGCAGTGAGTAAGACTTTTATGAAACTCTCCTTTGTTTGGATTTTCATTCATTGTAAAGCACATTTTCTTATAATGCATTTAAAGGGGGGAGAAATGGAAAAGTCACTTTTAAAAAATCAGGTTTGGAGACACAAATCTGAGCATTTCTTCCTCAAATATTAGCACTTACTGACTATGTTTGACTAATTTTCAAAGTTTTGAAAGTACCTTCTGCTGCTGATACATTCATACATCATCCACTGTTACTTGTTAGAGGTTTTGTATAAGAAATTAAATTGGGACTTTTTTCCACTTTTTTGTTCATATCTATTTATATGACGGGCTTCCTATGACAGACTGTGAGTACAAATCTTTTTTTTTTAAGTATTTATGTCCTGTGTTTAATGTCTGAGGAGAACTGGGGGGAAAAGCTATTGAGGCACTCGTTTCAATCCTTAAATGAGTCCAGGTAATAGGGCAAGCACTGCTGCCTTCTGCTGCCATGTGTAGCTTTTTGTTTGATCAGTAAACAGCCGATATTTTTAGACACCAATTTGAATTTCGTCAGGCTGTTGTGATGCTGGGAGCCCCAGCTCCATGGTTACGTGGGTGTTGTCTAAAATGTAAATGAAACAGGATGCGATCCTTTGCTAATCCTGTTGTGACATAATGAATTGAAACAGTCAAACTGTTGAAATTGTCACAATTTATCTGTTGAGCAACAGGATGCTGCTAGTCCAGTATAATAGCACAAGATTTACCCACTTGGTGCATAAGCATGGAGTTTACATACCTGCAGGAGCAAAGCTTTATAGCCTACTGAAGTGGTCAAAATAATAAGTTATTGCCATGCTGAAAAATTGTTTAATGCCCAACGAACTAGGAAAGGGAAATTGGGTTTCTGCATATCAAGCAGTATTAAAATATTGGGCACATTTCTTTTTAGTTGGTATAAAGGCACCATAAAATGGAAGTTACAGTTTGTTGGAAAACATATATATATATGTTTTGTTGCACAATTGGGTATATATAACAGATTTTGATGTAGACGTCTTTGTAAATAATAAAGAAGCTAAATGTGAAGGAAAAAAACAAAACAAAAGTGATGACGTAATGATGGCAAGTCACGTACGAGCGGTTTTACGGAACTGGAATTTAGCTGCGCTGACTCAGTCGTTTACGGTAAACCAAGAATTTGTCAAGTCATTGTGACTTGAATTACTGTTAAACCTCTTTTCCTGCGATTTACTGGAACGATAACCAAACTTGGGAGACACACAATAAAACATACAGGAGCAAATGATCATAAATGATAATGTAATTGGTATTTACACATACTAATAAGCTGTTAATGTACTCTAGCATATTTTTTGTATAAAGTCACCTTTTTCTATATCGACTGTTCATCCAAAGGATTTAAAAAAACACGCAGATGAATACATTGACCGGGACACAAAATGGTTCATTATTATGTTCAAGTACTGTTTAGTTGGGCTGATGGAAAATGGAATAAAATGGATACAACCCACTGACTCAGTCTTTGGCTTATTTATATACAGTCTATGGTCTAACCCACTGAATCAGGGTATGGTCGATCCAGAGCATTTGGGGCGTAAAGCACCAAAAATGGAAAATATTACGTCGCCGGTGACCTTCAAAATAAACGTATTTATTAAAGAAAGCTTTAAAACGCATGGTACAGAATAAATATAAGTAACATATTATTGTGAAATCTGAACGACACAAAAGCACAGTAAACACACATGCACAGCCGCAACACACACACATACCGCTTCAACGCCGTGCAACATTGAACCCAGCTTTTATTTTTTTAAGCGCACCGGTTTCCGCCGTGGTGCGGAGGGCGGTTGACGCAGCCGCCATAAAAACGTGGTGTGCCTGCTGGAAAAGGGGATTTCCTTTCACTCTGACTGGGGATTTCCACCGGAGGCGTTACTGCAGCAGCACGTCTCCACAGCGTTTTTGCTGCGTCTTGTCAATTCACACCGGACGCGTTACTGCAGCAGCACGTCAGTTTAGCGAGCCGGCCGTATACACGCGAGATAACGAGATCACGCGATAATCCTGACCATACGGGAGACCGCAAGCTCCCGTGATAAACTTTAAACTCTATTTATACAGTCTATGGATAAACTGTGTGTATAAAGTAAACAACAACAACAACAAAAACCAACTTACTTTGCTTCTCTGAGGTGAAAGATATGTTGATCTGACCATCTATCCTTATAAAAACAATATATTATGTCATAAATGATTGTATGATGTTCCACTTCAACAATTAGTCTCTTGTCTTCCGTGTCGCCGATCCTCTGAGACCCTTTGATTGATTGATTGCTGATCTGGTGCTTCGGTCATAACATAATGTTGATGTGAAGTAGTTTTAGGCTGCATGAACTGCGTATTGTGTTTTATTTTGAAAGGGGCGGAAGTGTTTTACGCTGAATCTGAGTCGGACTTCCTGTCTGGTGCGATCTGCTCTGTTGAGATTCACGCGAGTTGGCAGCGTCTCGCGGAGAAATAGAAGTCCTACCTAATGCTCGCGTAGAGACGATGACGCGACGCTGCAGTAACGTAAAGCCTGATTTCCACCGGGCGCGTTACTGCAGCGTAACGTCAGCGTCGCGTATGACGTTGCAAATAGGTAACACTCTAATCAATGAGAGCATTTCCACCGGGCGCGTAGCGTAACGTTACTGCAGCGTCGCGTCATCGTCTCTACGCGAGCATTAGGTAGGACTTCTATTTCTCCGCGAGACGCTGCCAACTCGCGTGAATCTCAACAGAGCAGATCGCACCAGACAGGAAGTCCGACTCAGATTCAGCGTAAAACACTTCCGCCCCTTTCAAAATAAAACACAATACGCAGTTCATGCAGCCTAAAACTACTTCACATCAACGTTATGTTATGACCGGGGCACCAGATCAGCAATCAATCAATCAAAGGGTCTCAGAGGATCGGCGACACGGAAGACAAGAGACTGATTGTTGAAGTGGAACATCATACAATCATTTATGACATAACATATTGTTTTTATAAGGATAGATGGTCAGATCAACATATCTTTCACCTCAGAGAAGCAAAGTAAGTTGGTTTTTGTTGTTGTTGTTTACTTTATACACACAGTTTATCCATAGACTGTATAAATAGAGTTTAAAGTTTATCACGGGAGCTTGCGGTCTCCCGTATGGTCAGGATTATCGCGTGATCTCGTTATCTCGCGTGTATACGGCCGGCTCGCTAAACTGACGTGCTGCTGCAGTAACGCGTCCGGTGTGAATTGACAAGACGCAGCAAAAACGATGTGGAGACGTGCTGCTGCAGTAACGCGTCCGGTGGAAATCCCCAGTTACGCTACGCGCCCGGTGGAAATGCTCTCATTGATTAGAGTGTTACCTATTTGCAACGTCATACGCGACGCTGACGTTACGCTGCAGTAACGCGCCCGGTGGAAATCAGGCTTTAGCGCCGAGAGACACGTTCACACAACAGCCACCATGGTTCGGTTCGTGGAAACTTTGGTGAGTTGCGTCTTTGATAATTTTGCAGCTTCTGCCTTTTGTTAACTTTCCACCGGACGCGTTACAGCAGCAGCACGTCTCCACAGGGTTTTTGCTGCGTCTGTCAATTCACACCGGGCGCGTTACAGCAGCAGCACGTCAGCTTAGCGAGCCGGCCGTATACACGCGAGATCACGCGATAATCCTGACCATACGGGAGACCGCAAGATCCCGTGATAAACTTTAAACTCTATTTATACAGTCTATGGATAAACTGTGTATAAAGTAAACAACAACAACAAAAACCAACTTACTTTGCTTCTCTGAGGTGAAAGATCTGTTGATCTGACCATCTATCCTTATAAAAACAATATGTTATGTCATAAATGATTGTATGATGTTCCACTTCAACAATCAGTCTCTTGTCGTCCGTGTCGCCGATCCTCTGAGACCCTTTGATTGATTGATTGATTGATTGCTGATCTGGTGCCCCGGTCATAACATAATGTTGATGTGAAGTAGTTTTAGGCTGCATGAACTGCGTATTGTGTTTTATTTTGAAAGGGGCGGAAGTGTTTTACGCTGATTCTGAGTCGGACTTCCTGCCTGGTGCGATCTGCTCTGTCTCAACAGAGCAGATCGATTTGGCAGCGTCTCGCGGAAATGCTCGCGTAGAGACGCTGACGTGACGCTGCTGTAACGTTACGCTACGCGCCCGGTGGAAATGCTCTCATTGATTAGAGCAGCTGTTCTCAACCTTGGGGTCGGGACCCCAGTTGGGGTCGCGAGATGATTTCTGGGGGTCGCCAAATCATTTTGTTAATGTGTTTTAGTGTTTTTGGTCATTTAATGTCTTTTTTTTAGTAACTTTGTGTCTTTTTTGGTCAATTTGTGTCTTTTTTTTAAATCATTTTGTGGTCAATTTGTGTCTTTTTTTGGTCATTTTGTTTCTTTTTGGGGTCATTTTGTGTCTTTGTTGGTCAATTTGTGTCTTTTTTGGTCATTTTGTGTCTTTTTTTGGTCATTTTGTGTCTTTTTTTGGTCATTTTGTTTCTTTATGGGGTCATTTTGTGTCTTTGTTGGTCAATTTGTGTCTTTTTTGGTCATTTTGTGTCTTTTTTTGGTCATTTTGTTTCTTTTTTGGGTGATCTGAACTGTGCGTGTGAGATTATTGTGTTCAGTGAGCGGGGGTCGCGGACAACATGCATGTTAAATTGGGGGTCGCGACTCAAAAAGGTTGAGAACTACTGGATTAGAGTGTTACCTATTTGCAACGTCATACGCGACGCTGACGTGACGCTGCAGTAACGCGCCCGGTGGAAATCAGGCTTTAGTTGATGTTTTTTTTAGGTTACCAACGGTAGATGGTTACTGTCCTGCCGGGGCGGGGACGGTACCGGGCTGTCCATTAACAGAACTTATTCTAATAGCAAAACGGGTCAACTCCGTATAAACAATTTTATGGCCAGTTTATGGCTATTTCAAGGACATATGTTTGTACTCGTTAAAGTGCGTCATAATGTTGAGTCAATAGACTGAGCCGGGACCTTTAATCACGTTGGGACACTTGTATCTCAACCTGAATTTATCATAATGTATTGTCACCTGCTGACTTGTGCAGTATTGATTGTTGTTTTTTTTTGTCTGTTTATTTTTAGTTTGTTTATTTTGCTGGAACGAACCCAATTTGCCCTCTGGGCATCAATAAAGTACTTCTGATTCTAATTATAGTGTGCTAATATCATATGTGATTTCATAAGCAAATAGAGATGTTGGAGGAAGTATTTAAATTATTTACTTAAGTACCCAACTAGGGAAATACTCCTACAAGTAATAGTTCTGTATTCAAAGCTTTTATTTTGTAAGTAGTCTCAGCAAACTGTACTGAAAGTAAAAGTGTGCAGTAAAACGTGTCCTGTCAGTGTTTTCCTTTTATATGTTTTTAGTAACATTACTGCTGTATTGTTTGTTTTGTATGTTAAACTCATTTTTATATCCTGTTGAGCAATGCATTGTATGCTAGTCATTGTTTATTCTGATGAAGAAGTAGGATCATTTCTCAACACCTAAAGGAACATGTATTGTCCAATCGTCTAAACCTATTGATTTGTGTCTTATCCAGAGTAAACCAAAGAATCAGTGTGAAGAAGTACAGTACAAGTTACACGTGTTTCCTTTTTTCAATTTCTGTAGGAAGAATTCAAGAGCATCTTAGCGGAGAGCGGTGACAAACTGATCCTGGTGGATTTCACAGCCAGTTGGTGTGGCCCCTGTAGAATGATAGCACCACATTTTAAAGTAAGTGGATGATTTTGTCTCTCAAATCTTGTCTTGTTGGAGCAGAAAACCCAAAGTATAATCATGTTTCTGCATGTTTTTAATATATTCAGGAATTTCTGTTTTGGGGGGTGAAACACTTGGTTTTATTAATCATTTATGAATTGTATTCATTTTGAGTAGGTAATATGTGCTATGTTCTATTTTGGATATACTAATATAGTATCGTTATAGGGCACAAGTGTTCTGGTTTTATAGGCTGCATTACAGTAAAGTGACGTAGCTGTAGTGTAAACCAGGTATTTGGTCAAAAATACCACCAAATGATTTTGGTGATGATGTTGATCCCTTTTGATAAGTCTTTGTCTATGAAGTATTTCATAGACCCATAGTAGCTGCAGCCTTTGAAACAAATGTTTGCAGGCTGTTAGTTATCCCCTGAGGGACACGTGTCGCTTGAGGACAGCTTCTTGTTGCCAGGCAGCAAGGTTTGTGAAGCTGTTCCTACCTCCAGTAGGAAATATGGACGAGTGTCTTTAGCTTCTGTACTTTGATGTTTGATGATGTGCTGTGACATACAGTTACGATAGGGATGTAAACCTGCATTTAGAATTTGATTGGACCTCTAAAAAAAAAGTGGGCGGGCTTTGAAGTTAGTCCAATATTGAGCTTCGGAGGACTGTTTACCTCTACCGGGGGCCAGAGGCAAAAAACGACGTGTATGCACAAAAACCTTTTCCGACACAAACTGGTAGTTATTAAAGAGCTATTGTTACACATTCTTCAGAGCAGGCGTTTGAACTGAGACAACTGCTGGTTATATGAAGGTGAACATGTTAAAAGATCAGGTCAGAGATGTAATTTTTATAATAAAACATGTTGGGGGTTGTTTGTTTTTGCCTTGTCACTCAAAGGCGCCTTCATAAACTTAATTTTAGATTTTTTTTTCCATTTCAAAATCCATCTTCCTGTTAACGATTGTGTCATTTGATCCTGAATCGTGAAGCTCTTTGTAAAGTTAATGTGTGCATGTTCACACAGCTCCACAATGATCTTTATTAAACCGAATCAGGCGAACATGCAGCTTTATAAATCTGGAGAAAAGCCTGCATGTGCACATTTCTTTCTTTGTGCATACACACAGTTTTAGTTGTGAATTCGAGGAAGAATAGTATCAGTATATTTATATTATAATCCCTCCATTTTTTCCCACCATGATTTAAATAGGAAAATATATTTTCATGTCACTGGGTCCTGGATGATTAGATTTAACTTTTATAAATAATAATGGCAAGATTTAAGGGATGCATCAATATATTTATTTCTCATGATCACGTGGCAGCAGACAGTGAGGCTCATTTGATCGTCTCTCTTGCAGGAATTCTCAGAAGCTCCTGAGAACCAGAACGTGATTTTCTTGAAGGTGGACGTGGATGAAGCACAAGTAAGTTTGTGTTGTTGTGGTTTTGTTTTGTTTTTTCAGTTTCCTACAACTGCAGTTGGCAGCCGTTCACATAGCTTTTCAGAAGTGCGAAATATCAATAATGGGATTCATACAACTTCTTGAAAATCTGAAAGTTTTCAAGGTCAGGGTTATGTTTGTATTTGTCTATACTTGTTGAAAATTGTTTAGATTACACAATCACACATTCAACAAATATTTGTCTCCTGGTATGTCGCATCAGACGAGTTAAGACGGCTATGAGCGAGAAGTCCTCCGTCAATCCGTCACTCTGGACATTTTCAGGCATTAAGTAGGTGTGTGACGATACTCAGCTCACGAGACGAGACAAGATTTTAAGAAAACCACACTGACAATATATGACTGGACCAACAGACTTTTATTTAACAGAGTTGCACATGCATTTTGAATTTTTTCTGCAGTTTCGACCGTGATCACACAAGCGATGGATTAAACACGGGAGACGCAACTGTGCACAAAGTCAGCAGCTGATCAAAACATAGCAGCATGGCTAATTATGCACAGAGTAGCCACTGATCATAAACCGCCAACTTGAATTAACCGGCATCGCTAACTGTACACAGAGTGTCCGGTGCTTGTTGTAAACAAACAGAGATCGCTAAGTGAACACCTCCTGCAGCAGCAGCACATACACACTGTACTGCTACAGAGCTAGCTGTTAGCGTATAGTCTGCAAATTGCTAATAGTCTAAGGGGTTAACATCCCCTCCGGCTCTGCAGCTAGGAGAGACTTCTGCAGGAGGACTGTGCCGCTTCGATTCTTACTCTTATTAACGAGCCGCTCCTTAATTAACTCCTGCAACGTCATTCTGGCTGCTTGCTGCTCCCCACATGCTCTCCATCACCATAACTTTCAATTTTTGATGGGAGCCACTTCCTCAAGATTGTGGATCGAAGATGGCAGCCATACCTTGAAGTATAATTATAAAGCTGTAACTGATTACTGTAATTTTTTTTAGTTACCTCCAACACTGAAGTTTAAAAGTTTGCCCCTACAGTTGCAGAACAACGTCATGTTGGTATTAAAAAAGGTATTAAATACAACTTTTTATTTCTGTTAATAGCCCGGTATCATCAAACACACCTCAATTGAGTCCGACAGGAATCGAATCATGTTCAGCGAAATGTAGAACAACTTTGCTCGAGTGTGTAGAATCTCTAGAGAGAGAAACGGCAGGATGTGCAGATCTTCCACCATCATTGTTTTCAATGAACTCGCAGCCTGTCTCAAGTGTCTCCCACTTCGTTCAGCGATGCTAATATTACGCTGTTGTGGAATCGGCATGAATATCCAAAGGAAATGACGGCCGAGCTTTTTGCAGCACTAAAAAGTTGCTTATGAGAAACATTTAACACACGAGCCAGAAATGTCTCCGTTGTAATCTTGATATTTTTAATTTTAGATCCTTGTTTTCCCAAGTTATAGTTTTTCCTCCTTAAAGCGGACAGGTCTTCTAGACTCTACAGCTCCTTTTAATGTATATTTCTGTTTGCTTTGTTCACCTTACAGTCCTGAATCAGGGCGCAGCTGTGCTTTGATCACTCCATCTCACTGTCGTCTCTTTTGCTCTTTCCAGGACGTCGCCGCATTCTGCGCGGTCAAATGCATGCCCACATTTCATTTTTATAAGAATGGAAAAATGGTTAGTATGGAAAACATACAGCGAAGATGGAAACATTTAGCTCCAGTTTTGGGCTCCACCAACTCCTGCTGAGACTGATTTTGTTTCCAAATTTGTAGTATTAATCAGTTTTAAAGAGGGGTCTAAGCACAAGTCAGTGGAACGCCATTTGTCAATCATAAATACAACATTTTTGGTGAAAAATCCTAAAATAAGTGTTAGTATAATTATAAAAATTAGTCAACGCTAATTAATAAATCCTCTATGTAAGTGTAAATGGACAATAAACAAATGAGTCAACATAGTTTATAAATGACTAATAAAACAAAGTGTAAATCTAAATGATTCAACATAGTTTGATAGTTAAACGACTGAGTCAATTGTTTAATGACTAAAATAAATATAAACAAGTCACCATGGTTAAAGATATTACTGTGAAATAAAAGTAAATTTTAAATTATTTTTGAAAACATTTATTTATTTGGGGACCTTTTTTTATTTCAGAATTTATTTAATTCTGAGTTCAATAATATTCAACAAGTCAAACTTTGTTCAGTGGAGAAAAAAACTTTGAAGAATTATGATGGCATAAGCTGTATGTATTTGGGGTATAAACTTGACATTTAAATGAATTAAAAATGTAAACATCTTAATATGCATGTGATTGATTATTAAAGTGGTCTCATATCTTTCTGTCTGCTCTTTGTTTCAGGTGCTCGAATTCTCTGGCGCTAACGAAACACAGCTGAAAGAAGGATTGGAAAAGTTGAGATAAAGTTTGTGACCCAGCGACCCAATCCACACACTCATTGTATAAAAACACCACAGTCGCCACTGTTGACCTCTGTACATGCCTAGAAATTAAAGTTTGATGTTAAGTAACCATCAGGTCTCCTATTCCACACAGAATAATACTTTATTGCTCTCATCATGTTGGTGACAACCAGTCCTGTCACTTCACTGTCTGTGTTTATCCACTGTCTTGCTGAAATTAGATTAAAACCTGATGACCATCTTTGATTCCGTTTTCTATGAAATTGGCTTTGCTCCTGACTAACTCCTGAACTTTCTTTGTATGTTGTGCTCAACACGGTGGATTTAATAAATAAAGATGAGTAACAAGAAGTTTGCACGCTTCTCATTACCGTCGCTGAGTCAGTAAAGAAGCTGCTGAGGCATTTTATGCTTTAATAAAAACGTGAGAATAGTTTACACATATACATTGGACAAACACATCAATAGTTTTTACACATCGTACAAGTATATAGCAGCATATGTTTAATACTGTTGAGTCTCTATATGAAAAAATACAGCTTTATTTTACAAAATGGTTCTTGCTTTGCCTTTGCAGAGAGATGAGAATGAATGGGTTTACAGAGTCAGTTAACTATACAAGAATTCCCTTCATAAGACGATTCACATGGAGCGGAGTGGAACCTTTAGAAGTGATAGTATCCCGATTTCCTTTTCCTGCAAAGACAGAGGAAATATTCAGTCATGTAGGAAATCACTGGTTAATTTGTGGCCCATTTAATACAAAAAGGTTGACTGGAATATGGTGAAGAAAGTGTACAAATGCCACACTGCTTTAAAGTACTTAACCCTCTGAAGAACAGCTTATTGCTGCACTCACTGTTGCCTTGTATTCACTGCAATATAGAAGTCCTGCAGCTCTGGAATCAGCACAATCATGGCTAGAAGTGGGAACAACTCCAATGTATTTTGTGCAGAATAACAATTATAAATCATTTTTAAAAATGTATATATTCAACACTTTTCCAAGTGCCACAAATGTTAGAGAAAAAAATTCTCTCCACATGCTATACATACTGAACTATTTCCATTTTTACAACCTCTCCTGTCCTCTCCTCTCAGCTCTGTGTAAACAGATTCTCAGTGAATATTTGTCATGTGACCGTTGGTCTCAGCAGAATCAATCATGTCTCCACAGTGTCTCTGAGGAGCAGAATTTCATGTTTTTAACAGGATCTAGTTGTTACAAACACTTTATTTTTGGCAACGTTTTGAATGAGACATGTAGAACTAAGAGACTTTGACAGAAATATCACAATTTTTAGCTTTGTTTTGGTTACGTTTTCTAACGGAAACTTTCGTAACCCGTGATCCGTTCAAGGACTGTCGGAAAATTTAAATTCTGACGATAATGACACATGAAATATATAATGAATACATACGTTTCATGCAGAAAAAACAAATAATTTAACAGCCTTTGTGATGCAGGACCATAGACTATAAATAATAAATGCAGGACATGTGGGGCTTCCACAACAGGAACAAAGCATCACATCTAGTGCGAATAACTTGGAAAAAACACAAGTAACCTGTGGTCAAAACAGGGCGAACCTGGTGGAGGAAAATTCACTAACTTCACCCTAACTCAGTACTTTGGAAAAAAGCTTCTCATTACTTTGGCAATACTGAGTCATTGTTTCAAATAAAGTTCCTCATCATAATGACTCTCAGGGTGTTTTCAGACAGTCTGCAGCTGCCTGAACTCTGACTTCACCTGTGATCCGTTCAAGGACTGTGGCAAGTTTAAATTCTGACGATAATGACTGTTTTTACAGTTTTTTTCGACAATAAATGCATTTTTTTTTAAGGAAAACATAAGTTTCATGCAGAAAAATCTAATAATTAAAATACTTAAACAGCCTCTGTGATGCAGGACCATAGACTGTTTAAATAATGATAAATGTGGGGAATAACTTGAAAAATCTGTGGTCAAAACAAGGCAAACGTGATGGAGGAAAATTCACTTTGCAGCTGGTCTTGACCCACCCTAACTCACTATTTTGAAAGAAAGCTTCTCATTATTTTTGCAATACTGAGTCACTGTTTCACTCTGACTTCTCCATTTCATCACCAGTAACCAATGAGACACAAATGGCAGTGATGCTTTTTCTACACATTTAAGGGTCAAAGTTTCACTTGAGTTTCAGCATTTAGTTTTCCACCAAAACGACATGGAACTTGAGTTGAGGACACACCTGCTGCATGCTTCAAAACCTGCGTAAAGTGTCAACAAACTGAAGTATTTGGGGTTTTTTTTGAGAGTATTCCAGCTAAGACAGAACGCTATTTGAGTCACAAATACCAGAGAAGAAACAGCAGCTGTTGTGCCTCAGTGGTACTTAAAATGTGGATAAACAAGTAAAACGTGTAGGTTGGAAGCAGTGAGGCAGAGGGACGCTCTGGTGTCCTGTTCATTTAATAACTGTTTCCTGTTTGTTCTCTCTGGGTGAGAGGTAAAGTCAGTTCAGCAGCAGTCATCGTGGAAACGTCTCGGCAGGATAACCAACAACAACAGACGCAGTATTGTTACGTAATGATTCATAATTCAGGGGAAGCAGGCGAGAGCTTCTCCAGCTGAGAGATTCATCCTTTACTGCTCTGGGTAGATGACTCATATGAGACTTCTCCTAACTCGCTGGTGTTTAGTTTCATTTTGAGCCGCAGTGTAAAAAAGGGAAAAGCAGAGTGATAGTTCTGCCTGTGAGAGTGCAAATAAAACTGCTAAATATCCTATGAATATTTATATGCAGCCAGTAGGATTTAGATTTTCCACTAAATGTTCATCTTCACATATGTTTTCCTCAAATTAACCTCATTATTATTATTATTTAGTCCAAGCAACTGTAGTATTAAAGTCAAACATCAAAAATAAAAGTACTAAATGACCTAACCTGTTTCAAAAAACATCAATTATGTTGCATCAATATCGCGTAGTATAAAAATTGATCTTGTAAAAATGTAATTGGACTGGAATTTTTTATTTATTTATATTTATATAATATTTTTATGATTACATATATATTTACTTTCAAACGGGAGGCCTTTTACACAAACTTCTAATATATATTTTTAATAATATGTATGTGATATATTAATATATACAAATACATATATGTTAATATTTTTTAAAGAAAATATTTTAACTTTTTTTTTTTTAGGGGGCCGTCCCGGTGGCACACCTGGTAGAGCGCGTACCACAGAGGCATTGTCCTCGTAAGCGGGCGGCCCGGAGCTCTTTCCCGCATGTCTTCCCCTTCACTCTGTCCTAACAATAAAGCCCAAAAATGGCTTTTATATTTTTCATATTAAGTTTCAATTACAACAAAGCATTTGTTTAACAAAAAAAGGTCTTCTGTTTTCAGAAATGACTGATATTAGAGATTTCCTGAGATGGTTTGATAAACAGTCACAATGTCACAAAATAAGTCAGATTCTAAAAATAAATAAAAAATCTTCTAAAAATACATATTATACATTATATATATGCACATTATAATACAGTACATGAACAGTTACCTTGTGCCCTTTAACTTACATTACATTATATATATATATATATATATATATATATTCCATATATATTCCATATATTTACTTTTTGTAACGGAAACTTTGGTAACCTGTGATCTGTTCGAGGACAGTGGCAAGTTTAAATTCTGACGATAATGACTGTTTTTACAGTTTTTTTCGACAATAAACTGCATTTTTTTAAGGAAAACATAAGTTTCATGCAGAAAAATCTAATAATTAAAATACTTAAACAGCCTTTGTGACGCAGGACCATAGACTGTTTAAATTATAATAAATGCAGGACATGAGGGGAATGTAGTAATGCAGTAATGCTTTTTCGACACATTTAAGGGTCAAAGTTTCACTTAAGTTTCAGCATTTTGTTTGTTATTCCACCAAAACGACATGGAACTTGAGTTGAGGACACACCTGCTGCATGCTTAAAAACCTGCGTAAAGTGTCAACAAACTGTAGTATTTGGGGTTTTTTTGACAGTACTCCAGCTAAGACAGACCGCTATTTCAACAGTTACAGGAACAGTTACCTTCTATATCTATACATATCTATACATATATACAGGGCCGGCTCTAGGCGACATAGCTGGTCACCTAGAGCGCCATCTGCTGGAGGGGGCGCTGACAGTCACCCCCGAAGGAAAAAAAATAAAATAAATACAATTTTCGATGCCCATTGTCGCCCCCCCTCTCTTCGTGTTCTGTCTTGAAAATAATAAATATTAACAAAATAAATTAACAGATAAACAATGACATTTTGTCACTTGTGGTGCTGAGTCATGTGACGTGTGGTCATTGCCTTGCCCCCCTTTAGACGGTCAGATCACTCTCACAGAGGTCAGGTCAAGTGACAGACACGTTATGTTTTGGGGGAGATCTATGGCGATTGGAGCCTTTCCGCATCTCCTTCCTGCTAAGATCGGTGTATGACACACTCCCAACACCGACAAACTTGCACAAGTGGGGTTTGAGGGAGGACCCATTGTACAAGCTTTGTGGGGAGAGGGGTACCATGGCGCACATCCTGTCAGGGTGCAAAACAGCACTTACCCAAGGAAGATACAGGTGGCGCCACGACAAGGTGCTCATGACACTCGCTAACACCCTGGAGCAGGAGAGATGCAAGAAACGCCAACCACATGAGAAAGCAATACCAGCAGTAAACTTTGTAAGGGAGGGATACAAGCCAGCAACCACAGCAACAACAAGAAGCAATCTGCTGCCAAAGGCCCAATCATGGGAGCTGAAGGTAGACCTGGGGGGAAGACTGCAATTCCCCCGGTTGTCCAGACAACCCTGAGGCCAGACGCGGTACTATGGTCTGAAGAGGCAAAGAAGATCATCCTCATTGAACTTACAGTCCCATGGGAAGAGGGTTGTGATCAGGCGTTTGAGAGAAAGAGCAGCAAATACCAGGATCTTGTGCATGACTGCAGAGAGAAATGGTGGCAGGCATGGCTTTTCCCAGTCGAGGTCGGCTGTAGAGGATTTCCTGCCCAGTCAGTGTGGAGAATGCTCACAGCAATTGGGGTGACGGGGAGGGAAAGAAAGACGGCAGCTCGCAGGTTGGGGGAGGCAGCAGAAAGAGCCTCTTGCTGGTTGTGGAGCAGGAGGGAGGAGTTTGGCTGGAAGCCAGGAGGAGTTGATGGGCAGTGATTTGGCCACCACTGCCGACCCACCATCGGGAGGGTGTTGCGGTTCAGGGTCGAAACACCCAATGATCGATTGAGACCACCTGACGACATCAACACCTTCTGGCCAAGGCCACATTCACCAAAAGTGAATGAAGGAGAAGCATCTTTGGATGTAATTGTAATCATGGATTTCTGGGCAACCAGTGACTTCCAGGAAAGTCTGGATGGCAACCGAGGAAGTTTGGTGACTCTGGAGAGACAGATGACCTCCAGGAAAGACTGGCATGGGTGTATTAGGTTAGCGACCTCGTGCACAGCACTCGCAAGAGGGCACCAACCCAAGTTACGAAAAGAAATATGAAGCAATACCCCCAGAGTCGCCCGAGAGGAGGGGAGGATGAGCGACTCAACAGGACAGACACAATGGTAACGGCTAGGACAACGGACTTACGGATAACGAGACGGCTCACTCAAACAACATTAACTGGGGAGGTAATGGAAGTAATGTGTCATTGCGGAAAGACCTGCAAGAACACAAAAGGCCTTAAAATACACCAAGGCAGGACCAAGTGTGGAAAGGAGGAGTCACATGTGCAGCGCACAGTGGTTGCACCTGGTGAGACGCAGGAGAGCTCCAGGCAGGAAGAACCCCACAGCCCTGGAGATCTCTCAGCAACTGTGTCACTTCAAGTCCACAGGAGGGACTCCTCTAATACCTCCGCAGAGAGCCAACCCCACCCTGCGAGGGAACGAATCAAATGGCCCAAGATGGGAGACACTAAGGAATGGCACCAACTAGACCAAGATATCGACAAAGTGCTAGAGGCCACACTAGCAGGGACAGCCGAGCAGAAAGTCAATACCCTAACAACAATAACATACAATCTGGCACGGGAGCGTTTTGGATTGGAGGACAAGAAGGCTTACACCAAGACTGCACACCAACTAAGCAGAAGAGAAAGGGAAATCCATCGATTAAGGGAAGAAATCAAGACGCTCAACAAGCGTTTCAAAAGAGCCCCGGTCGATGAAAAGGAAGGCATCAAGGACCTGACGAGTCAACTGCGGGAACGTCTTTGCAGTCTTCGAAGAGCAGAAGGCATTCGGAAAAGGAGGAAGGATAGAGAGAACAAAAGAGCACAGTTCACCAAAGACCCCTTCCAATTCACCAGAAGACTGCTGGGTGAAGCAAAATCTGGAAGGCTGACCAGCCCCAGAGAAGACGTGGAGGCGTTCTTGAGAGAGACACACAATGACATCTCCAGAAACAAGGCCCAGGATCCCAACCGAAACATTGACGGCATCGAAACACCCGGAAAAGAGCTCAACATCAGCGAACCATCCTGGAAGGAAATCCAAGAGGTGGTGAAAAAGGCCAGAACAGGTTCTGCCCCCAGCCCATCGTTCTGGAAAAAGGCAGAAGGCTGTTCCGTGCCAAAAGAAGAGAACTCCTCAATCATAGACCAATTCAGAACAATCTCACTGCTAAGTGTAGAATGCAAGATCTTCTTTTCTGTAGTGGCTAAAAGGATGACCTCATACATGACAGAGAATGGATACATAGACACCGCTATCCAGAAATGTGGGATCCCGGGCTTCTCTGGATGCCTGGAACACATCAGTGTTCTCAGTCAGATGATCCGGGAGGCCAAAGCCAGCAATAGCAACCTGTCAGTTTTTTGGCTGGATTTGGCAAATGCCTATGGGTCAATCCCTCACGCCCTCATCCATGCAGCACTGGACCATTACCTCATCCCTCAGCACATCAAGGGAATGATCACCAGTTACTTTGGCGGAATCCAGCTACGATTCAAAACAGCCCATTTTACAACACAGTGGCAAAACCTGGAAAAAGGGATCGTAACTGGTTGTACCATCTCCCCTATCCTCTTCATCATGGGAATGAACCTCCTGATAACAGCTGCTGGGAAGGAAGCCCAAGGCCCTAAAATACAATCGGGTATCCGACAACCTCCAATAAGAGGTTACATGGACGACCTTACAGTGACGACCACAACCCATGTGGAGGCGAGGTGGGTGCTAACAGTTCTGGACCGCATGACAACGTGGGCCAGAATGAAGTTTAAGCCAAAGAAATCCAGGTGCATGGTGATCAGGAAAGGTAAACTGACGAACAGGGTCACGCTGCAGGTGCAAGAAGAAGTAATTCCATCGATCAAGGAGAATCTAATCAAGTGCAAGAAGACGGCAGCTGCAGAAAGAGCAAAGTCACTCCAGCTGTTGGACTTTAAATTCACAGTCCATTTTTATTATTTTTATCTGTTATAAATAGATTTGGGACATCTTCAACTCGCTTGTTCTGGCTGACAAACTGAAATCAACACACACTGCACTTTAATTTATTTAATCATTCAATTATTTATTTTTGTATTCATTTGGTATTCATTTTTATTTTGTCAAAGAAAATACAAAATGTATTTATTAATTAATGTCCATTTATTTTTATTTTATTGTTTCTGCATTTATTTGAATTTATATAAATGTGTTTTCAAAGTTGTTGTTTTTTAAAAGTTTTAGAATAAAATAGGCCCTTAAAATAGTTATTTTTTTTAATATTTTTGAATGAAATAATTTTTACATGTATTTTCGATGTGTTTAAATGCTTTTTAATGTGTTGTTTTATATTTATAATTTTTCCATTTTTTCCCATTTATTTTATATATTTTTTAATTAAAGCATTTTTACATTTATTTTCTATTCATTAAATGTTTTTTTAATGTATATATATATATATATACATTATTTATTGAATCTTTTTTTTTTGCATTTATTCAGTATTTATTTTAAATATATTGGGGTTTTTTGGGGTGGCTTCTGTCCTCCACAGATGTAAAAACAGAGGATGACAGAAGACGGCAGGATTCTTCTTCAGTAGTTTATTAGAGTTATTCAGTGAGTTTAAATGAATCTGAGAGCAGCGTAAAGTTTAAATGCTGCTGATTATTGTTCCTTTAATGTCTGTGTTGAGTGACACAAAACGTCTCTAAACTGTCTGATTGCGTTTTGTCGAAGAACAAAGAATGACAATAACTGCCTCAAAGTCTCAGCTGAAAGCAGCTTTTCTCTCTTTTCTCTCTCACCCTGTTGCTGCACTATTGTTTGCACAAACCTGCTTAGCAAGCGGGTTCGATTCCTGCGTGTGTGTGTCGGAGTGTTTGTTTGAGTTTGAGTTGCAGCACACTTAGGATCCTGTCACCATGGTTGTCCATTGAGTATTTCATGATTTATGCTGAGCTTAAACCAAAATATTTCCCCAGTCCCAGACTAAAAGCTGAAAGTCTTTAGTAAATCTAGGAGTTTTACTGGAGTCACGGCGCTCCGTCATCTCCATGGTTAGTTTAAGGTAGTAATCTGCTCTGTTTCATATCAGTCTTTTATAGTCTTGGTTTGGATCATATCAAACGTGTTTGATATTATCTCAAGTCTCAGTGACGGAACAAAATCACCAACCAATAGATGAGCGGGGGAAAGGTCCCCGGTTCAGACTGGTTCCAGTAAAATGACTCAGACAGTAAAAAGTAACATCACAGTAATGCTAGTAAGCTCAGTCCTAAATAAAATATAGTGATGTCATTTATTTAGATGTTTCTTAGTAAAGAGAACAGTAAGGAGACAGTAAGGAGAAATAAATGTATACATAAATAAGTAATAAATAATCAATGATTAACTAAATGAAAGTTGATAGAGCTGATACATAATTATTCAATTAAACACATCATACTTAAGGACATAAATGTATATCATGAATTCATTTCTAAATGTTCCTATCCTTTATTCTTGCTTATATCTATTTTTACTATAAAATAGTCAACTTTTCATGTGATAAAAACAGAAACCCTTTTTCAGCTTTGTGAGGGGCATTTTGTGGCGTCTTCTCTTCTTGTTGTTGTTGTTTTTTCCAACACAAACCACTGAGTCACACACTAGAGCAGCTGGAGCCAAAAGCTGCTTCTCCTCCAGTTAGTCAGTTTTTACTAAGAGCATGATGGGGAAAACTGCTAAAAGAATCTAGTTGTAGTTTGTAAATAGTTATCCTGCAAGAGAGTCTAATCTCACAATAAAAGCTCAGTGTGAGACTAAAAACTCTCAACACTTGTCTTTAGATGTGAGCAGGTGTGACACCATAGTTTTCCAGGAGTCTTTTCTAAATCTTTTAAACTGATGTTTATGTAGCATTACGCTCCTCACAGAGCCCTCGGGGCAGGAGCAAGTGTTGGGCCGCTGACACACACCTCCGTTCTGGCAATGCAACCAACACACCGCTGAGGGAGAGGACACACACACACACACACACACACACACACACACAGGCAAGATGAGTGTCATCGAAACGAGACGAACGAAACGAGATAAATATGAGGAAAGAAGAGTTTCAGGAACGTCATGCACTGAACAGAGGGAGCATTCACACACAGCAGATTAAATTCCTCACTGCAACGTATCAGAGACATCAACAGAAACCACAGTGTGTGTGTGTGTCTGTGTGTGTGTGTGTGTGTGTGTGTGTGTGTGGGGAGCAGCTGTTGAGGATGTAGACGTTCATATGTAAAAGTTGCCATTTGAATTTCATTTTGCATGTCCACCGTTTGCCTTTCCCTTGAAATTTGCAGCAACAGAAGAAGCTCATGAATACGATGATTATGGAGGCTCCGATATCACATTTGTAAATTGTGTGTGTGATGTTCACTGCTTTATAGTTTTATAGCTGATGAAGCCAGTTCCAGTCTGCCTTTTCCTGTTAAAACAGCAACAGTTTCACCATACGTAATAAACCTGCAGTAATAAAGCTCCTGGTGATTTAAACAGTCTCAAACAAACAAAGCAGCACATTGATCCCTAAAAAAGCTTTAAAAGCTCTTTTTAAAAAAATACAACATGACGCTTAATGAATATTTACATCTAATGGTATAAGATAATACATGGATAGGAAATACAACTTTAAATAGACTTAATGACAGGATATTTGGAAACATGTCGACCCTAAAATAATATGGAATATGACGCAATAAATAAATATGCTATTAAAATAAAAATAAATAAATGTAGGCATTATTTAGCTGATAAAATGTGACAAAAAATATTATTTCTGCTTTTCATTTGTTTACATTTTTGTTGATTCCTCTTTGTATTTAATTTCCTAATGAATCCCTATTTGTTTTATCATTTATTTTATTTATTTTTTCATTAATGTATTTATTTTTGTATTTATTTTTTTATACATTTTTGTTATGTTTTCAAATGTGCCCATTTATTTAACTTTTTTTTGTCATTTTGCATTTATATTGTATTTATTTAAATGTGTTTTCAAATGTATTTATTCCTTTTCATATATTTCACTACTAATACAAGCTTTTAAAGACCCATCACTAAAGCTAAAGCATCTGCGTCACCACTGGTCATCAGTGTGATTCATGTTTCTTTGAATATTTTAAGGGTAGAGGTCGGGGTGGTGATACGGCAGAAATCTTTTGTCATGGAAAAAATCATTCTCTTCAACAGTAACAGTTATATATTATCATTATAGAGTCAGAAGAAATGGTTTAAAATAACCAAAAGTGTCTGTTCAGTGTTGGTAAAGTATTAAACATAAACATTCTTTTTTTGAAAATGAAAATAGTTTCCAAAGCAGCCAGGAGGCAACATGTTACCTCCGTCCCCAGCAAGAGGAGTTTTCTTCACTATTGTTTGATTAAAATAACTTAGAAGGAAGATATTCTTATGTTTCTAATCTACAGCTGCATCTCAATACATTAGAATATGATGGAAAGTCCATTTCCAGTAGTTCAAGTCAAACAGCCCCAACCAAGTACTGAGTCATATAGATGGACAGACTTTTCAGAGGAACATTTCCATATTAAACATACTTTTTAAAATTGGTCTTTTGTAATATTAACTTATCTTCTTCCATTTCTCCAGCCTGTGTTATGATGACGGGTTGTTTGCTCCACGCTCATTTAAACTTGCTGCAATTTTTGTTCAATGCGGCTCAAAATATTATAACATTTCCCAACTAATGTGCTTTCTGCCTCTGATCCTGAGCCTGTCATCATCCTCTTTGCTCTCAAAAATGGAAGCTTGCACATAACTTTGTTGCATTATATTGAAACTGTGTGTCAGAGTAATTCAAAAGCGAGACCTCATTGTTGTGATGGTGATTATTTTATTATGTGTGTTCTCATTTGAGCATGATTAAACATGCCGCCTTTAATATGGCTATAAAAAAGCTTATTGCATTTTGTTTTCGGGTTGATGCACGGCTAAAAAAGTTTGTGAACCGCTGTTCTAATTTATTGAGATGCACCTGTATTAAGCTTGTGTCCTGTTATTAATATCAATGTTTTCTTGGCTACTTCTGCATAGTGAGCACATGCAGACGAAGCATCAGAGGAGAGAGAGAGACGAGGCACAGAGACGTTAATAACCTCCAGAGAGATGTGTGTCTGCAGCAGCTGAGAGAAGCAGTTAATAAAGAGGCGGAGCAGCAGCAGCAGCAGCAGCAGCAGCAGCAGCAGCAGCAGCAGCAGCAGCAGCAGCAGCAGCAGGGCGTGGTGGTGTAGTAAAGGTTGTTATAGTGAGAGGAAGCAGGAAGAGTCCTGGTCCGTCTGGTCTCTCTACCTCTGCAGGTGGGAGGCGGCGTCCAGGTGCCGTTCTCCAGACACCTGCTCCTCCCGACGCCCTCCATCACGTAGCCGCCAAAACACGAGTACGCCGCCACGTCCCCGAACTGGAAGACCGCCCCCCGCACCACCCCGTTGGCCACGTGGAGGGGGGGGCCACAGGACACCCCTGAACAACAACCCACCAGTTACTCTACATCTCTCTGGCTCCTCCAGCCGACTCAACATGCTAAAAGCTCTCCAACATTTCAACCTGCTGTTGGAGCAAAGAGGGGAAGCTGCAGGTCTACAAAATAAAGGAAACACCTTACAGCACAAGAGAAGAAGACTATGCTCATCTTTTCCTGAGACTGTTAATAACAATCTGAAGAAATCTATCTGAAAAAACCTTTCCTGATGTCATGATTTTTGAGACTTAATAATTCAAAAAGGGGCAATAATTACCACAAGATTCAAATTGAAACAATCCAAACAACAACCTTAAAGGGAAACTTTGGTATTTTTTCAGTGGCAGAAGAATTATTCAGATCCTTTACTTCAGTAAAAGTACTAATACCACACTGTGAAATGACTCCACTACAAGTAAAAGTGTAAAAGTATCAGCATTAAAATGTACTTAAAGTATCAAAAGTAACATTACTCGTTATGCAGATTGTTATATATATTCCAAATGTATTATTAGATTATTTATATTGGTGCATTTATATAAGCAGTGTTTTAATTTTGTAATACTAGGGCCCATTTTAACTACTTAATATACTCTTATGAAGTTTAATTAAAGAAAAATGTCTAATAACTTGAAATTTATGCTTTATTCTTATGCTTTATCCACGCCCCCTTTCATAAAATGACCACGTTGCATACTTTGATGAACTGGTCCTACAGATTTTATCCAATTGACTTCAAACTTGGTCACTACCATCACAAGGCTTTTGGGATCAAAAGTTGTATAAATCTTTACCGCCTGTCACACTATGTGGGCGTGGCATGGCGGCAAAATATGGCGTCTCGCCATCTAACACCAGACTGGATAACTTGACCATACATTGTCCAATCTGTCCCAAATTTCACACACGTGATTAAGGTCCAGCCCGGAACACACCCACATGTCAATATTGATACACTGTCATAGCGCCCCCCGCTGGCAACAGGAAGTAACATCTTTTACAGCTAGCCCCAGCAGTAGGTTTCACATAGAACCACGAAATTTGGTACACACATGCTTCATGTGCACCAAAAACCCTCTTGGACCCATACCTCAAACCCAACAGGAAGTCACATTTATAAGATTTAAAGTGGTGAATCTGCGAGAAAAAAGTTGCTTTTTTCCCCAGTTTTTTCTTGTAAATCTGCGACTTTTTTCGCACAGATTTGCCACTTTAATCTCGTAAATTTGCAACTTTTTTCCCGAAATATTACCGTACTTGGCCCTAATACGCCGTCATAGTCAAGTTCTCCTGGTTCAAGTCATTGAAGAATAACTCTGTAGATGAGTAAAGATTCATTTCTGATAGTTTCATACACTTAGACTGTTGAAGACATTCATTTCAATGGGTCGTTGGTTCAATGGTTCAATGTTTCCTACAGGCAACATTCAGACAAGAAACCGGTTAAAAAAGTTTCTTTTATAATGTTTTTAAATTTAAAATGTTATGTTTTTACCCTGTTGAAGCTACTGAATCTTTTACACATGTTTATTAAATAAATTATGTTAAAATTCATTTTAAAAACGTTCTTTTTCACTTGTGCACCGTTATGGTACAATGTTGCTATGGGCAACAAACCCCGAAAACTCCCCAATAAAAAAAGTTATAAAATTTCTTCAGATTACGTTTATTTAGTCTATTTTAAGACAAAAAAAACACTCCAAACATTTTTTTCCTAACTGGCATCATAATGCCTACCATAGAGGGTTAAATGGATAAACATTTTGGGTGACGGCAGTTCCCAGACACTCCCTTAGTTCGCTGGAAGTCAACTATAACTGACACAGAGTTGTTCTCAAACCTCTCCTCTTCCTGGAATGAAGCAACATGTATTAACCAGCAGCCAGGCGAGGCCAGGCTCCTCCTGCTCAAAGTCTAGTCAGCTCAGGTATTTGTTGTTCCCATATTTGTTTGTTAGAGGGGTAAATCTGACAAATGCACTAAAAAATAAGTCAAAAAAGTCAAGTTTTTTAAAGCTTTTTTAGGTATTTTTGATATCGTCCAAGAGGACTTATAGTATTTTCCCCCGAACAACAACCAAGAAGCTCAGTAGCTTTTTCTTCTCTAGTAGCTTGATGCCTCGTTCTGTTAAAGTGGAAGTGGATTAGAGATCTTAGCAACCTGGTCTCACAGAAATCCGTGAAATAGCCACGGATTCGCTTAACTCAAAATCCGTGGAATAGCCACGGAATAACTCAAATTTCCGTGAAACTGACACGGATTTCGCTACAATGCAAGTTAATGACAGTCATATCCCAACCTGGTATTTTTAGGGACCGAGCACTAACGGTGCGAGGACCCTATTGTAATTGGTCCGTCTATTATTAGGGCCCGAGCAGGCAACGACCTGCGAGGTCCCTATTGTATTTCGAATGATTATTCTTTTTCTTTTTATTATTATTAGGGCCCGAGCAGGCAACGACCTGCGAGGTCCCTATTGTATTTCGAATGATTATTTATTTATTTTTTTCTCGTGATGAAATGATCGCATTTTTCACTGCCTGAACATACCCCAAAACTCATGAAACTTTAAATATAAGTCACACCTGGCGAAAAATGTTATAATCTATTGTCATCCTGAATTTTCACCACTAGGTGGCGCTATAGTAAAGGAAAGTGCGTTTTGGCTAATAACTTCCACATACTTTATCGCACATTCAAAAAACTTATATCCACGCGATCACTGAGCTCTTTAAAATTAAGTATTTTATATCTCCACATCGGTTGGTCGGATTAACACCAAACTTGGTATACTTATTGTCAATGCCCTCCTGAGGATAACCCTTGAAGATTTTATTGATCGACCCTAGGTGGCACTCTGGCGGCAGTTTAATTTAATAAGTGCCACTGTGCCCAGACCATAAGACTTAAGGCAATGAAATTCATAGGGGTGGTATAGACTGGTCCCTGTAACGCACAAACCCAGACGGCAGCATGCCCCGACACGCGTGTACTGTGAGGGCCCGTTCAGTACTGCGCGCAGTCCTAGTTTATCTTGTTTTAAGAGTTAATATCTTATTTTAAGTGTTCAACTTCACGCTGTAATCTTACTTCAAGAAATCTTGTCAAGGGAAATGATCTTGCTGCATGGACAGATAATTTCACTGGTTTTGAGAAACCTTTTCTCTCAGATTTAGTGTTGTTATCTTGTTTTAGACACAGTTCAGAGGGAGAGGCTCTAGAGACGTGTTCCTGTGATGCCTCGGTCCACATAGGGACAAGAACTGTTGTGGGACCTGTTGCTGCCCGATATCCAGATTTCAGAAGGAGACTTCTCCTTGAGCAAGACTTGTTTAAAGTCAATCACAAACAGACTGGATCATGTTAAATGTAAAGAGGAACATTTTCATTCTCTGTGGGATTCTCTCCATCATGATGTCAGACACTCATAACAACAATCGGAGCCTGTTGGGGCCAAAACAAACCGTTAGAGGATGTAACATTTCATTGAGGCTGTTGACCTGGAAGCTCCTGTAATCAATACTGGAACTATTTCACAAGCTGTTGTTCCCTCTGAACCCCAACAAGCTGTTTCATGGCATTTGTTGCTCCTTTTTACATTTTACTCACTGTGGCCTTGTATTTCAGTTAAATCTATAAGTCCTGCAGCTCTATGGAATCAGCACAATCATGGCTAGAAGTGGAAACAACTTCAATGTATGTTTATGTGTATATGCACATGTATATGTATATGTACATGCATGCATTTCTTTTATTTTCTTGAACTGCCTTGATACATATTTATATATATATGTGTGTATTTAAATTTGTGAAAATATATATAAATTTGTGTTTTGTATAACTGTATTTACATTTGCAAAACTGTATATTTTTTGTATAACTGTATATTTACTTATCTGAAATTTCAATAAAGTATTATTTTTTTTTATAAAGAAACAACTTCAAAATGTCTTTTGTGCAAAATAACACAGTTATAATGACAAAATCATAAAAAAAGGAAAAACGCAAGTTGAATTTCTCTGATAAATGATTCATTTTATTTATAGTTTATTCCAAGTGTTTTGTTTGTGGCAATGTTTTAAATGAGACGTGAAATAAAGTGATTTTGAGAGAAATATCACAATTTTAAGCTTCTTTCTGGTCACTTTTTCTAAAAGAAGATTTTTTTTACAGGTTCTTACTACGATAAATGGTGTATCTTTGGTGACATTTAAAAAAGCATACAGTATGTTTGTTGGGGTTCAGAGGGTTAAACAATAAAACAAAAAATAGGTTGAAAAATACTGGACTTCCCCTTTAAGAAATACTTAAATATCTGTTGTAAAAGCTCCAGAAATCTGTTTGTGGAGCTTCTATCTTCTATTGTAAGGTGTTTCTTAGATATCAGCTCTTAAAATATACTCTTATGAGCTATTTTTGTTGTGATTATATTTGTCCAAACAAATGGACCTTTAGTTGTACCAGGATTTAAAATGAACAACAAATTGAAGAAAACAAAGGTGGTCTAATCATTTTTTCCATGACTGCATTTTTTATTTTTTATTTACTGAATGCATGAAGAGAAGCCATCCAATATTTCATTGTATTTGAGTGTAATAACAGTAAAGATCTTTCTGGTTTCTGATATAAACTCTGACAATCTGTGTTGTGAAACTGGTTTGTGTGTTGCAAACATTTACCAAATACAGAGGACTTTAGTCACAGGAAGCCACAGTGAGTGGTGGTTGTCAGTGATTACAGTCATTCACATCACGTCACTGAAACATCCAGTGAATTCTGTGTGTTTATGTGTAAATGGCTGTGTGTGTTTCTCACGTTGGCAGGTGGGGAAGGTGGAGCTCCAGGTGTTGCCGCCCATGCACACCACCGGAGAATCTCCCACCAGACTGAAGCCTTTATCACACATGAACTCCACGGCGCGCCCTGTGTTCAGGTTGTGCTCCGTCACTTTACCGTGCAGCATCTGCTTGGGGCTGTCGCAGCCTCTGGACGCTGGTACCACAGAGAACCACGCACATTAAACTCATCATCCACAAAGAGAAACACTGCTTCAAATGGTGCTCAATTCATTTGCAGTTCTGCACTGATTTTCAAATGTTTGTACTGATTTTATTATTATTATTCTGAATATTCTAATTCTTAATATATTGTGTATATCTATAGTGATTATTTGTTTTATTTTTATTCTATGTAATTTAATATGTATATCTATCTATCTCTCTTTATTCATCCATCCATCAATCTTTTTTTCCAACCATCCATTTATCCATCCATCCATCCATCCATCCATCCATCCATCCATCCATCAATCCATCTCTTTATTCATCCATCCATCCATCCATCCATCCATCCATCCATCCATCCATCCATCCATCCATCCATCTTTTCATTCTTCCATCATCCATCCATCCAATCTTTTATTCATCCATTCATCCATCTTTTTATTCATCCATTCATCCATCTTTTTATTCATCCATCCATCCATCCATCCATCTTTTTATTCATCCATCCATCCATCCATCCATCCATCCATCCTTTTATCCATCCATCCATCCATCCATCCATCCATCCATCCATCCATCCATCCATCCATCCATCCATCTTTTTATTCATCCATCCATTCATCCATCTTTTTATTCATCCACCCATTCATCCATCTCTTTATTCATCCATACACCCATACATCCATCTCATTATCCATCCATCTATTCATCCATCTCTTTATTCATCCATCCATCCATCTTTTTATCCATCCAGCCATCCATTCATCCATCTTTTGATTCACCCATCCATCCATCCATCCATCCATCCATCCATCCATCCATCCATCCATCCATCCATCTTTTGATTCACCCATCCATCCATCCATCTTTTTATTCATCCATCCATCCATCCATCCATCCATCTTTTTATTCATCCATCCATCCATCCATCCATCCATCCATCCATCCATCCGTCCATCCATCCATCCATCCATCCACTAACTGATCTCTGATGGTCTCCGTACCTTCACATGTTGGAGCTGGGAGGCTCCAGGTGCCGTTGCTCTGACAGACGAGAGTCTTTGAGCCAAACAGCTGCAGACCAGCATTACACACATAGCTGGCGTTGTGTAGATACGTCTCTCCTGACGTGTGAACCTGTGCATGTTGCACTGTGGGAGGAGGCCCACAGGATTGTGCTGGGGACACAAAAGACAAGCGTAAACCTGTATGTTGAAGGCGTGGTGAGACTAAGGTATGTGTCTATAGGATAAGGAAACAGGTTGAACACCTTTCTGCGAAACTCCACGTTACACCCTCCATAAGCCATAATTCATAAATCATACAGTCATGGAAAAAATGATGAGCCCACCCTTGTTTTAATTCATTTCTTGTTGATTTTAATGCCTGGTATAAGTAAAGGTACATTTGTTTGGACATTTATAATGATAACAATAAAATTAGCTGTTAAGAATTTAATTTAAGAGCTGATATCTAGACATTTAACATGGTTTTCTTCATAATAACCAAAATCTATATAAAACAAACATGAAAAATGTCTAGATAGCAGCTCTTAAATTAAACTTATTAAACTCTTATGAGCCATTTGTGTTGCTATCATTATATTTGTGCAAACAAATGTACCTTAAGTTGTACCAGGCATTAAAATCAACTAGAAATTGAAGAAAACAAGGTGGTCTAATTTTTTTTTCTATGACTGTAAGTAAAAAATGCAATCAATAAAATAAATGCAAGTTATATTTTGCCCTCTAACTTTATAGGTTTCATTCTCTCAAGGTGTGTTCCAGCTTTACTGATGAGTCATTTCAACAATAGATACATTAATATTCTGTGTAAACAAACCTACCAACACACATGTTCTGTCCCCCTGACACGTCCGGATCGAGTCTCCCTGTGACAACATGAACAAAGTGTAAAGACACAAGAACACTAGAAGACCTTAAACACACAGCAGATACTGAGCTGCAGAAAAAATAGACAACATGATACAGTCAAGATCCACTCTATTGATTTTTTCACCGTAGATTGAAACACTGGACTATTTAGTCAGCAGTTTGCCCTCTCTGTGTTATCATCAGTGTCATAAAATGCACTCATTGTGGCGAGATTTCAAACGGCCGAGGCTAACATATCAATGGGTATCAGTGTATCAGGAATAGAGTGACTCAGCTGCTTGTGTTTGCTCTGTAACTGCACACTCGCATCGATTGCTGAGGGGAAATCATGTGACCTGCTGTAATCTGATTGTTAGCCATTAGCTCGGACTTGTTTTAAAGCACAGTGCAGGAGGGGAGAGGGAGCGCTCTGTTGTTGTACAGGATATGACTTTCTGCCAGCATAATCACACAAAAAACACATCTTTTAGGAGTTGTACGGTGTCCTTGAGTGCCAAGAAAGGCGCCTCCAAATAAAATGTATTATTATTATTATTATTATTATTAAAAAACTTGGAAAAAGGGGCTCAATTGCACAGCAAAGCAGGAATGTTTTGGTAGATTGGGTTTCCCCTACAGCTGTTGTTTCCCTGTGTGTCACCTAAATGTTATTTCTAATCTTTGCTGCTAAACTTGGCCTGCTGAGCAGTACCTTCATGTCGAAGCCTGGCAGGCACGAGTACATGAGGAAGTCCCCGTAGTTGTAGCTGTCGCCCTCGGTGACACCGTGGAGAAGAGGAGGGGGTTTCTCACAAACCACCAGCTCGCAGGAAACTGAGGAGAGGCTTGGAGCCCAGCGGCCCCCCGGCTGATAAAACACAAAGGACAGGAAAGTTACAGCATAATTTATGGGTTCTGATTGGCACACAGTAAAATCAGCATACCCAAATTAACACTGTAAGAGTTGATCTTAACACTTTTTAAGTGTCTACATGGGTCCACACCTCAGAGGGTTAATGTAACACTTTTTCGAGTGTAGTGTAAATTTGACTCTTTTTGGAGTTAAAATTTAACACCAAAAAGAGTCAAATTTACACTAACTCAGTGTAAAGGTACCAACACTCGAAAAAGTGTTACATTAACACTGAGGTGTGGACCCATGTAGACACTTAAAAAGTGTTAAGATCAACTCTTACAGTGTTATTCTGGGTAATGCTGATTTTACTGTGCATGTTCAGTGGAAAACAGAGAGGATAGAGAGGAATTTCCTCAGAGTCATTTCAGATGTGAAATGAGAAAAGGAAAACAGAAAACAACCACCATCTATGTAATCTTATGCATTTTTATTTTGTAGATATTTCATTTCTAAATTTGTGAAATTTGAATTTGAATTGCTTAGTGTTTTTATTTTATTTATCTGTTAACGTGAAATATGTGAAATGTTTATTTTCCTTTTTAGACAACAATTGTTTTTAACTAAGGTCTTTGGTGCTTTTATTTAATTTTTTTGTAATTATTTTATTATTTTGTTTATTTGAATTTGATGACTACATATTTTGTTGTTAATTTGAAATTTTATTATTGCTATTCTTTATTGGTAAGAGTGAAATATATTCAAAATTCAGTACAGATATTGTTGACAAATATAAAAAAAATTTAAAAGTAAAAGTAAAAGTCAATTAGCCTTTAATATGTTATAAATACATTTTTAAAACCCCACAGTGCAGCAAATTAAACATGTTTACTACAGATAGAAATTATTATTACAATCCTCAAATTTGGGCCTCCTGGCACACAGGTTTTCTAAAAAAAAACAGTGCAGGAGTTCAGATGAGACTATTGGCAAAACATTCTGGTGTAATTAAAGCATTGATGCACAGTTACTGTGGTGGATAATGTCTCTCAGAAATGGAAGAAAAATAAGGTTTAAAGAAAGAAAGCATGAATAATTGCAGTGTTTACCTGTATGTGATCTGGTTTGGGAAGGTGAAGGTGTCTCCCTCCACCTGAGCGTGGGCGACAGGTGGAGGCTTTCCACAGCTCAGAGGCTCACAGCTGATTCTGGGTTCCCCCCACCTGCCGTCTCTTCCACAGGAGAGGTGTGGGTAGCCCCTGGGCTGGTAGCCCGGCCGACACCGGTAGATCACCGTGTCTGGGAAGGTGGCACTGCCGCCCTGCAGGACAGCGTTGGCCACTGTAGGCATGGCGACACTGCACCTTCCCCGGCCACACACGGGCACCCCGGGGCCCCACACCCCCCCCCTTCTCACACATCGCCTGAGAGGGGCCCAGCAGCTTGTAGCCACCGTCACACTGGAAGTGCACGACGTCTCTGCAGGCGCGCTCGCGGCCGAGAACCACGCCGATTTGACCACGGGGAGGGCGCAGACGCAGGGCCGACACTGAGGCACCGTGCCCACCCAGAAGCCCCGAGCGGAGCACCTCAGCACGGGGTCCCCCACCACCTCGTAGCCGTCGAAGCACACGTACTCCACCACGTCGTCGTAGTTGAAGCTGGAGCCGTTGAGGAAGCCGTGGCTGATGTCCTCGGGTGGATCGCAGCTGATGATGTCACAGCGAGGCGCAGGTTTGTCCCAAAGTCCGTCTGACTGACAAATACGCGTGTGTTCTCCGTTAAGCGTGTATCCCTCGTCACATTCGTAGCTTACCTTGCTGTTTAAGCCGAACTCAGACCCGGACACACGCCCGTTGGCTACTGGTGAGGGTTTCCCGCAGCGGGCAGGAACACAGCTCAGAGACTTGTGGCTCCAGGTGCCATCAGCCTGACAAACACTGATAGATTTCTCTTTTAAGATGAAACCGGGCTGACAGCTCAGTTCTATCTCCTTATTATAGCTGTAGTCATCTCCTCTAAAACTAACATCACTGGGGACCTTCGGGGGGCCACAAGACACCGGGTCACACCACGGCTTCGGTCTGTTCCACTTCCCGTCCACCTTGCATGCAATAGTGTCGCTCCCCTTTAAGACAAATCCAGGACTACACTCATAGTGCAGGACCTCAGGGTAGACGAAAGCCCCTCCGTGAGCTGTGCCGTTAGCGATGGCGCCTGGGTCACCACAGGAGACGGGCCGACAAACCGGGGCATCGTTAGTCCACAGTCGGCCTGACACACACTGCCTCAGCGGCTCCCCCTGCAGCTCGTATCCGTCCTCACAGCTGTACCTGACCGTGCTGCCCAGGGAGGTGTCGCTCACGTTGACCCAGCCGTGCTCCGGGCCGGAGCACGGCTGGGTCACTCCCCACTGGCCAGGCACAGGACGGTCTCTGGGCCTTGGAGACGGTAACCGCGGCGACAGGAGTAGGTGCCACTGTGGCCAAACTGGAGTTTTGTATTAACGACTTTTCCGTTAGTGATCTGTTTGGGGACGGAGCATTCGATTGGGCGGCAAGAAGGCACGCCTCCGATCCAGAGCCCCTTCTCTCCACAGAGCACGGTGGAGTTGCCCACTAAGTTATATCCAGTCCTGCAGCTGTAGAGAGCTTTGCTGAGGTACATCAGACCCTGGACGTCAACGATACCGTTAGAAACCTCCACAGGCTGAGGGCATTCAACAGGGATGCATTCTGGGTAAGGATTGCTCCACTGCCCGCTGGCTACACAGGACACAGAGCATTCTTTTCTTAAAGTGAAGCCATCCATGCAGGTGTAGCTCACCACGGAGCCGAAAGGGAACAGAGGAGAGGCGGAGGAGGGGCCTCCGAACGACACTTCGGGCAGAGGGCCGCAGAACACCTGCTTACACAGCGGAAAGGTGTCGTTCCACTCCTGGGACGGGGTGCAGTGGAGGACGCGGGCTCCCTCCAGGACGTAGCCGTCCTCGCAAGATAACTCCACCGTTCCAGACTCAGAGTCCAGGCCCTTCAGGACCAGGTGGTTCTCCTCCAGCGGCGGCTCCGGACACTGCACCGGAGAGCAGCGGGGACGTCTCGACTTGTCCCACCTCCCGTACTTCAGGCAGGTCCAGGTGGCGTCCCCGGCCAGCTCGTAGCCCTCGTCACAGTAGTACTGCACCTTTCGGCCCACCTGGAAATCGGAGCCCTTGTAGTGTCCGTGGACGATGTTGGGAGGAGGGTCGCAGGTCAGCAGGACGCAGGTGGGAGGGTCGCTGTTGGACCACTGGCGGTTCGCTTGGCACACTCGCTCCCGATGACCAATCAGCCTGAAGCCTGCGTTACAGCCGTAGTTCACCTTGCTGTTGAAGGTTAATAGAACGCTGCCCTGGAGACAAACAAACACAAGGATATATTAATATATACAACATAAATAACATATGTTATAATATAACATATTTACACTCACATTAACAGAAAAATAACCGATGGAAAAGTCTTTTGTACAGGATAAGGAAATTAAGACTGAATTGTAACGCTTTATTCTACCGGCCTGTAAATATAATTTCTAGAAATTGAGACAAAGTTCTGAAACACTTTAAGGGCTGTTTCAAACATAACGTAAACATTCAGATGCTAAATCAACATTTTAACAATGCTATGTATAAGTGGAGCGGCTAAGTGCTCATTTTTGGCAGAATCGTTCAGTTTATGATACAAGCGTGAAAATTGGCATGAACACACTCCATGGGTCACTTAACAAGAAAATTGTCCGAGACATTTGAAATTTTAAGATGGCGGCCATTTTTCAAGATGGCCGACACCTAAGTGGAGCAGTTAAGTGATATAATGGTTTATTTGGTGATACTGCCATACAAATTGGCATAAGCACTCTCTGTTGGTCACTTGACAATAACCCACCCACAGTTACTTGAAATTCCAAGATGGCGGCCATTTTTCAAGATGGCCGACACCTTAGTGGAGCATTTAAGTGATATAATGGTTTATTTGGTGATACAAGCATAAAAATTGGCATGAACAGTCTCCATGGGTCACTTGACAATAAGCCACCCACAGTTACTTGGGTTGACAAAAAAAACACTCCCAGCCACTTGAAATTTCTATTTTCAAGATGGCCGCCCCCTTGATCCTCAAAAGATCAATTTTCTCATAGAAATGTATGGGGTTTTAGATAATTCTAAAGAACAAGTTTTAACACATCAAAATACAGTTGTGTTGATTTGTTGATCACAGACAGATTAGACAAGAGTGAGTATCTGCACTACCAGGGCAAACTGGTGATATATGACTGCTGTTAATCTCAGAGTGGGGTTCAATGTCAGCCAATTGTAAAGTTAGTCAAAGAACAGACGACAACTCTCTGAGTAGTTTTAGTTAATCGGGCGGTGTACAGATCGTACAGGGTAAAAATAGCATTGGATGAACGATCGGACTAAGTGTAGGGTTAAGGCATGAACTTAGTTGTATCCCACACATCAAAGTGTAGCAATGTAACATGGCCTATGTTAACACGCAACTGTACTTGCAAGTGCTACAGTTAAAACCGCTTTAAGTTCCCGCCCCATTGTATAGACAATTGGAGGAACAGTAAATGCCACATTAAAGTGGTGTACATCATCTGTAAACTGTAAACCTGAAGATTAATTTGAGATGCAGCCTAGCACTGTGAATCCAATAAACCTATTAAGGTTTATCCAGGTTAAGAACATTACATTTTTTCTTTCTGAAGGTGAAGTCTGAGTTCCATGCTCAACTATGTTCCACAAGTTGATACCATTTGTTGTTGTTGCTGAATTAGGCATTTCTCTAATATCAAGAATGTATAAAAATGATCAAAACCCCTCCAGAATATTACATCAATATACCCAGACTTTTGTAACAACATAGAAAAATCCATGCTGTGATTTGTCTTCAAAAACCTTAGTCATTTTGGAGATTTAGTAATTTCAATGATTGGATAGCAAGCACTTCTGTTCTTAGTAGTGCTTAGAAACCATCAGCCCCATGGCAACCAGGGTCTGAATTTGTGATGGCCCAATAACTAGTTTTGTTCCAAATAAACAGTTGCAAGAAAAGTTAATTCGGCATTAATTTGTCATAAAATGTGATCTGATTTGCATTTAAGTCCTGATTATGGACACAACGTACTTATCCTCATACCATGCAAACAATTATAATATTCCATGTTTTATTGAATATATATATATATGAGACACTCTTAATGCTAGTAGAAAAAGTGAACCCTTTTGCTAATGACTCGATTAAGAGCTGATTGGAGTCAAGAGTTAGCAAACTTGAAGTCCTAATAATAAAATTAGATTTGAGTGAGGTGTAGAGATCCTTTGACATATAAAAAACACTCAAACATTTGAGTTTGCTATTCACAAGAAGCATCTGCCCATGTGAACCATGCCTCGCAAAAAAGAGATCTCTTCGAAGACCTGCGATCAAGAATTGTTTATTGCATCAGACTGTAACGGGTTACAAAGTAACCTCAAGACTTTAGGTATTCACCAGTCCACAGTTGGACAAATGGTCCACAAATAGAGACGATTTAGTACTGTGGCTACTCTTCCTAGAAGTGGGCGCCACCCAAGTTCACTCCAAAGGCACAACGCAGAAAGCTCAGTGAGGTAAAAAAGAATTCCAGTGTAACAAGTAAAGACTTGAAGGAGTCATTGGAACTGATTAACATTTCTAGTCATGAGTCTGCCACACAAGCAAAATTGAAAAGGTGTAGTGTCCTTGGCAGGACACTACGGAGGAAGAAACATAACTGCATGCCTGAAGTTTGCCAAAGAGCATTTTTCATGAAGAACATGCAACACTATGTATGGTTTAAAAAGGAGTCTACCACACCGAGGTGTGGCATCCATGGCAGCACACCAAGGAGGAAGTCGCTGATTTCCAAAGAAACATCACTGCATGCCTGAAGTTTGCCAAAGAGCATTTTTCATGAAGAACATGCAGCACTATGTATGGTTTAAAAAGGAGTCTACCACACCGAGGTGTGGCATCCATGGCAGCACACCAAGGAGGAAGTCGCTGATTTCCAAAGAAACATCACTGCATGCCTGAAGTTTGCCAAAGAGCAACCTGACACCCCATGACACTTTTCACAAAGAACACGCAGCAATAGGTGTGGTTTAAAAAGGGCCCTGCATTCCAATCTGAGAACATCATCCCAACAGTGAAGTATGATGGAGGGAGCATCATGACTTGGGGCTGTTTTGCTGCCTCAGGGCCTGGGCCACTTACTTTTGTCAAGTGACCCACAGATACTGCTCATGCCAGTTTTTATGCGTGTATCACCCAATAAACCATTGTGTCACTTAACTGCTCCACTAAGGTGTCGGCCATCTTGAAAAACGGCCGCCATCTTGGAATTTCAAGTAACTGTGGGTGGCTTATTGTCAAGTGACAAACAGAGCCTGCTCATGCCAATTTGTATGCTTGTATCACCAAATATACCATTATATCACTTAACTGCTTCACTAAGGTGTCGGCCATCTTGAAAAATGGCCGCCATCTTAAAATTTCAAATGTCTCGGACAATTTTCTTGTTAAGTGACCCATGGAGAGTGTTCATTCCAGTTTTCACGCTTGTATCATAAACTGAACGATTATATCACTTAGCCGCTCCACTAGTAGAAGCGTGCAGAGTTTAGTCTAATGCTAAAATGATGGACTACAGATCAGATTAGGTTCATACTTGTATTCCTGGTTGCTACTTGAACATGTTGTGAATATATATCTGTATTCACTCTCAACATTTAGCTGTGTCTCCTTTAGGCCTCCTCTCAAACAGGCAGTCTGCTCTGATTGGTCAGTGTTTGTGTCACTTCATCTGAATGAGCGTTAAGGCCCAGTGACAGCACTTTCTGCCTCTACTTCACTATATTTATAACATCACAACTTAAGAGAAGAACTTCAATCTGTGTGAGTGGATGAGTTTAATGATCAGATGGTTGATACTATGGACCATGGAGTGTGACTGCAGCTCTAAAAGGATCAACTAACATTACTTTTAACAAGTTATTTAAACTTTATACCAATAATAAAGGACTTTATGTTCTTTTGGGAAATGTTGTCAGTGACTGGTTTGACCCTTTGTGTGTGTGTGTGTGTGTGTGTGTGTGTGTGTTGTAGTAGAAGAACAGTATCTGATCTTTGGAGACCAACATCTGGAAAACGATCGTCTGCTGGTTTCATATGGAATCCAAGACAAGACAACCATTGCGTTAGTATATTATGCTTATTGCAGTGGTTTTATTCTCCCAGGACATGGTGGAATTGGTGACAGGGATGGCAACAACAGAAGTATGCACCATTTACTTTATTTTCAACCCATTCCCTGTATGTTTCCTCCTGGGACACATTTTAATAAAACAGCAGAGCTGCACTTCACTGTCCTGACAGTCAGCTCAGCTGACATTTTGTTGTAATTTGTTAAGAATCCAATTTTGCATTGATAATCTGATTTAATTTTAATTGTTATGTGCTGATCAATCCTTTAAAACTTCCTTTTAGTTCTACAAAGCACATGTGGGACATGCTGTCAGTCTATATCCCCAGCAGGTCTCTCCAGTCACAAGGTGGAAATCAGTATTTATGCTCCTGTTCTTTTAAAACCAAACTAGATACCGTTCTTTTCACTGGAGCATTTTCTGAATGAACACACTGTACTTATACAGCATGCTCAATTGTATATGTGAATGTGTTTTTACGTGTCTGTATGCATGGATGTCTCAATTTACACATTGTTGTTCTTTTATTTTGTTACATTTCTTTTGTATGAAACATATGAAACTGGATTGCTACGTGTGTGTGTGTGTGTGTGTTGCACAGAGAAAATAAATGGGTGTGCCTTTAAACTTGAACCAACTTGAACAGCATACCATGACACTCCTTTTACTGCGTTACTCATGTTCAGGTGAAGACAAGACGTCACTGTGTGGTGCAGAGCAGTGCCTTAGATGTTCACTATATGATTTATATCTGTACCTTAATATATGGCTTTACAGTTATGCTTCTGATGGAACCATCACCAGACTTTATGTTAGTGAAACTAACCACCAATAAATAATCTCAGAGCAACACTTTAATGTAATGTATCCCTGAACATATCTGTGTGGAACCAGCTTTAGGGTTCCAGGTGGACGACCCAAAAGGAGCAAATATTCTTTCAGTCATTTATTATAATCATAGTTTTAAAACTGTTATATATTTATGATCACGTAATTGGAAAAAAAGTTTGACCTTCCAGTTTCTGTAAAGGATCAGTAACAGGATCATTAGCGCCACCTTCTGACAGGAGTGTGGATCAGATTTAACTCTTGATTTTTGTGTGTGTGTGTGTGTGTGTGTGTGTGTGTCTGAGTTACACTGATGAGCTCATTGAACATCAGACTTTAAAAAAACTGGAAGGAATTTTTAAAATGTGTCATCATGTATTTAGGTTGATAGAATTTTATTCCCAACACTTTATTAAGGATGTAAATATAAAGTGCTTAACAACTGTATGAGAGCAGCAGTTTGTGCCACAGCTGTCCTAAATTAACAGCATTAGTAATTACCAAAATCATGTTTTATGTTTCTGTCATGGTTAATAGAGCAGTTTGTAGAAGCTCTTTAACCCAAATTATATTTTTAATGCTAAAATATAATTATTGTTGTTATCTTTGAAAAAAAGAATTTCAGTGGATGAATATTCTGCTTGATTAATTTCTGACTTCTGGCTCAAATCTGACCATAAAATGTGAATTCAGTTTGATATTTGACAATTAAATAACAATAACATTTTCGTTTTCAACAAGCTTTTGAAAGTTTTCAAACATATTCTTGTTTTTCTCGTTTTTATGACAGCTGATCCAATACATTTGTTCAGGACTGTATGTTTTGTTGTGACTGTGTGTTATATAAAAGTATTAGTATTAATTAGTATTAGTGGCATTAGCTCCACTATCCAGTGTAGCTTTGACATTGGCCTGTAGAGGGCGCTGCAGCTCCTCTGCAAAAAGGACTCTATCAGGTTTAGTTTAGTGTAAAAAGTCACACAGTGACACATTTCCACTCTGCTACATGACATTATGTAGAATATCTATTGATTTTTATATTTCATGTTGCATGTGGACATCTATTGCAATTTTTCTGTTTAAATATATTCAGATATATGTGCTTTCTGTCTTCAAATTGTCATTCTGCATTCATATAACGAGAAACATTATTAACTATTATTATTATTGTTATTATTATTATTATTATTATTATTATTATTATTAATAATAATAATAATATATTTATGCATTATTCCAAATGTAAATTCACAGTTTACTATTGGCTACTGAGTAATAACACTATCAATGTTATTAGTATAAGTTTATACAGTAATTCTCCACCTGTTGGACGATACAGAAGTTTTAAACAGACGACTGGATGATTTACAGGTAAATTAGATTTACTTTCAGTTGTCTGATATTCTCTGTGTCTCACTGTGGACTCACTGTTGATCTATAAATAGATTTAGGAAACATGGTTGAACATGTTATTAACATGAATGTAGACATATGTTTTATTGTGTTATTGTAGTTTCATTTGTACGGTGGCCTGGATACGGTGGCCTGGAAGTGCAAAACTACGGTGGCCTGGAAGTGCAAAACACTTTTACAAAGTGTGAAACACTTTTACAAAGCTTGAGACAAAATTACATTTGAGAAAACACTTTTACAAACACTGAAAACAAATTTACAAGTGGCAAAACACTTTTACAAATGACAAAACACTTTTACAAGTGGTGAAACACTTTTACAAATGACAAAACACTTTTACAATTGACAAAACACTTTTACAAACACTGAAAACAAATTTACAAGTGGCAAAACACTTTTACAATTGACAAAACACTTTTACAAGTGGTGAAACACTTTTACAAATGACAAAACACATTTACATTTCAAAAAACAAATTTACATTTCAAAAAACTAATTTACAAGTCCCGAAACACTTTTACAAATCAATTTTCAACCGGAAAAGGAATGTACCGTCTCCAGGGGTGAACCTGGACGGGCCAGTCACCGGGAGCGACAACTCTTAGTCCCGCCCACCGGGGATTCATGGAGAGACGCAAGTGAGGGAAGCGAGGAGAGGAGAAACGATTTAAGAGACATGAGACGTCCTTCCCTCCGGAGCGTCAGGTGAAGCGACGTCCGTTTCTAATGACGGCGGCAGCAGATCACAGCTGGATCAGCTGTCAGTCGCTTTAACAGCTGGAGACATGCATTAATAATAATAATAATAATAATAATAATAATAATAATAATAATAATAATAAGTGTTTTCTCTGTTTAACAAACACCTGCACATGAATAACAACCTGCATTGTGTATTTATACTGTGAACTGTGTCCCGCTCAGGGTCACGGGAATGCCTTCATATTATTTATTTATTATTATTTTATTAGGACGGTGTATTAGGGCCAAGTGTGAAAAAAAAATACGGACCCGGGGGAAGGGGGGTAAAACTGGTCCATGCCTCACTGGGTTCGTCCGGTGCCACAAATGCAGGCACACACACACACACACTTCAAAGATGAATAAAGATTCCATAAACCCGGCTCCATGGCACGCGTAAAGACGCATCACATGAGAATGCGCGTGAGGAATGAAGATTGGGAACAATAAACCTGCTGCTGTGACAAAAGTTTAGACGAACGTTACACACTGTAACTGAAAACAAGGAGCAGAGGAGGTCTGAAAGAGAGACAGCGCTCCGTGTGAACGCGAGGAGGAGGGGAGCGTCAGTCGGATCATTCTAATAAAACACCTTAAACAAAGCGAGTGATGGAGAAGAAGAGACATCCCGCAGGTAGAAATCAATGAAATGTGGTGATGTAATACCATCACCTCATGTTATATATATATTTAATACATGGCCCTAATACGCCGTCGTAGTAGAAGATCCTGGTGATAAATTAATTATTTGATATCCCAGAACATGACTGTGTCCGCTGAACACCGGCCAATATTTTATTAGGTTAGATGATTAAGGTAAAATGTAAATTATGTCACCCAGCAAGGATCAGCCTCACGTCGGACTGATGGAAATGACAAACAATGTAAAAGTGTTTCTTGCTGAAGGACAGACTCTCATACTCTTTACTGTTTTTTTTACTTTAATAATAATAAATCTGTTTGGTGGAAAAAACAGATCACGGAAAGGAATAAAGCTTCTAGAGCGATCTTTCTCTTAATTTATTATAAATGTAGAAATATGTTTGTGGTGTTTTTGTTGTTCAGAGTCACAATAAAACAGATTTTAACTACATGGTGAATCATATAAATAAAATATAAAACTTGTGGTGACACACTTTAGTTTAATCTGTGATCTGTCTTCACTCCGGTATCAAACTACAGCAATGTTGATGTATAACATCAGTCCGATCAGCTGCTGCGTCTATTCAACGAGTCAGGGGGCGGGGCCACCGCCACAGAACCTTGAGTTGTTGCTCCGGTGATTGGCCCGTCCAGGTTCAGCCCTGGAGACGGTACATTCCTTTTCCGGTTGAAAATTGATTTGTAAAAGTGTTTCGGGACTTGTAAATTTGTTTTTTGAAATGTAAATTTGTTTTTTGAAATGTAGATTTGTTTTGTCATTTGTAAAAGTGTTTCACCACTTGTAAAAGTGTTTTGTCAATTGTAAAAGTGTTTTGCCACTTGTAAATTTGTTTTCAGTGTTTGTAAAAGTGTTTTGTCATTTGTAAAAGTGTTTTGCCACTTGTAAAAGTGTTTTGTCAATTGTAAAAGTGTTTTGCCACTTGTAAAAGTGTTTTGTCAATTGTAAAAGTGTTTTGCCACTTGTAAAAGTGTTTTGTCAATTGTAAAAGTGTTTTGCCACTTGTAAAAGTGTTTTGTCAATTGTAAAAGTGTTTTGCCACTTGTAAATTTGTTTTCAGTGTTTGTAAAAGTGTTTTGTCATTTGTAAAAGTGTTTCACCACTTGTAAAAGTGTTTTGTCATTTGTAAAAGTGTTTTGTCACTTGTAAAAGTGGTTTGCCACTTGTAAATTTGTTTTCAGTGTTTGTAAAAGTGTTTTGTCATTTGTAAAAGTGTTTTCTCAAATGTAAATTTGTCTCAAGCTTTGTAAAAGTGTTTCACACTTTGTAAGTGTTTTGTACGGTGGCCTGGAAGTGCAAAACACTTACAAAGTGTGAAACACTTTTACAAAGCTTGAGACAAATTTACATTTGAGAAAACACTTTTACAAATGACAAAAGACTTTTACAAACACTGAAAACAAATTTACAAGAAGCAAACCACTTTGACAAGTGACAAAACACTTTTACAAGTGGTGAAACACTTTTACAAATGACAAAACACTTTTACAAACACTGAAAACAAATTTACAAGTGGCAAAACACTTTTACAATTGACAAAACACTTTTACAAGTGGCAAAACACTTTTACAATTGACAAAACACTTTTACAAGTGGCAAAACACTTTTACAAATGACAAAACACTTTTACAAACACTGAAAACAAATTTACAATTGACAAAACACTTTTACAAGTGGTGAAACACTTTTACAAATGACAAAACAAATATACATTTAAAAAAACAAATTTACATTTCAAAAAACAAATTTACAAGTCCCGAAACACTTTTACAAATCAATTTTCAACCGGAAAAGGAATGTACCGGCTCCAGGGCTGAACCTGGACGGGCCAATCACCGGAGCAACAACTCAAGGTTCTGTGGCGGTGGCCCCGCCCCCTGACTCGTTGAATAGACGCAGCAGCTGATCGGACTGATGTTATACATCAACATCGCTGTAGTTTGATACCGGAGTGAAGACAGCTCACAGATTAAACTAAAGTGTGTCACCACAAGTTTTATATTTTATTTATATGATTCACCATGTAGTTAAAATCTGTTTTATTGTGACTCTGAACAACAAAAACACCACAAACATATTTCTACATTTATAATAAATTAAGAGAAAGATCGCTCTAGAAGCTTTATTCCTTTCCGTGATCTGTTTTTTCCACCAAACAGATTCATTATTATTAAAGTAAAAAAAACAGTAAAGAGTATGAGAGTCTGTCCTTCAGCAAGAAACACTTTTACATTGTTTGTCATTTCCATCAGTCCGACGTGAGGCTGATCCTTGCTGGGTGACATAATTTACATTTTACCTTAATCATCTAACCTAATAAAATATTGGCCGGTGTTCAGCGGACACAGTCATGTTCTGGGATATCAAATAATTAATTTATCACCAGGATCTTCTACTACGACGGCGTATTAGGGCCATGTATTAAAAATATATATATATATATATATATATATATATATATATATATATATATATATAACATGAGGTGATGGTATTACATCACCACATTTCATTGATTTCTACCTGCGGGATGTCTCTTCTTCTCCATCACTCGCTCTGTTTAAGGTGTTTTATCAGAGTGATCCGACTGACGCTCCCCTCCTCCTCGCGTTCACACGGAGCGCTGTCTCTCTTTCAGACCTCCTCTGCTCCTTGTTTTCAGTTACAGTGTGTAACGTTCGTCTAAACTTTTGTCACAGCAGCAGGTTTATTGTTCCCAATCTTCATTCCTCACGCGCATTCTCATGTGATGCGTCTTTACGCGTGCCATGGAGCCTGGTTTATGGAATCTTTATTCATCTTTGAAGTGTGTGTGTGTGTGTGCCTGCATTTGTGGCACCGGACGAACCCAGTGAGGCATGGACCAGTTTTACCCCCCTTCCCCCGGGTCCGTATTTTTTTTTCACACTTGGCCCTAATACACCGTCCTAATAAAATAATAATAAATAAATAATATGAAGGCATTCCCGTGACCCTGAGCGGGACACAGTTCACAGTATAAATACACAATGCAGGTTGTTATTCATGTGCAGGTGTTTGTTAAACAGAGAAAACACTTATTATTATTAGTGCATGTCTCCAGCTGTTAAAGCGACTGACAGCTGATCCAGCTGTGATCTGCTGCAGCCGTCATTAGAAACGGACGTCGCTTCACGTGACGCTCCGGAGGGAAGGACGTCTCATGTCTCTTAAATCGTTTCCCCTCTCCTCGCTTCCCTCACTTGCGTCTCTCCATGAATCCCCGGTGGGCGGGACTAAGAGTTGTCGCTCCCGGTGACTGGCCCGTCCAGGTTCACCCCTGGAGACGGTACATTCCTTTTCCGGTTGAAAATTGATTTTGAAAAAGTGTTTCGGGACTTGTAAATTTATTTTTTGAAATGTAAATTAGTTTTTTGAAATGTAAATTTGTTTTTTGAAATGTAAATGTGTTTTGTCATTTGTAAAAGTGTTTCACCACTTGTAAAAGTGTTTTGTCATTTGTAAAAGTGTTTTGCCACTTGTAAATTTGTTTTCAGTGTTTGTAAAAGTGTTTTCTCAAATGTAATTTTGTCTCAAGCTTTGTAAAAGTGTTTCACACTTTGTAAAAGTGTTTTGCACTTCCAGGCCACCGTAATTATTTGATATACAACCGCTATCAACTTTTCATTACCATCTTTTTCACACAAACTGTCACCAACTGTTGTTACCCTGCTGGAAAGTCCCTGATTTTCCACAGTCTCATACCACACACACACACACACACACACACACACACACACACACAAAGATGCTGCAGCCAAGAGAGAGGAGCAACTATTTACACAGAGACTCTCAAACTGTTGACACACTAGGCTGCTATCAAACTGTTCCACCGAAGACACATGGAGAAACAGTCGACACTGGAGGGAACTTTTGATCTAGAACAGTTGTAATAAAACAGGTAAAAGCCCAAGGATGGCTCAGGATGTTCATGTTTATTTAGGATATATATGTTTATATATTTATTTATATCCTCATCGGCGGAAAGCACCACTGCAGAAATGTCGTATCTGACCTTTATGTATCAAGTGTAATCTCATTGCAGCTCACATTAAAAGCACTTCAGTAAGCACTGAACTCTACAACACACAGCGTGATCCAAAGTCCAGAAGAAGAACTTCCCGTGTCAACAAGAAGAAGGAGAAAGGTTAACAGCTGCAGGAGAAGAACAACATAAAGAAAACAGAGCAGAAAATAAAGTGTGAACTCACCAGATGTTTGCTCAGAAACAGGATCCAGCAGCGGTTTACTCTCCTCTTCTGCTCCTTTTCTTCTCTCTCTTTGTCTCTGTGTCTGTTCTCTGCACCATCACAAGAAAGGTGTCGACCCACTTTAGGCCACGCCCACTTCTGTGACTGTGCTGTAATTGGCCAGAACATCACTGTTGGCTTTATGTCACTTTTTTCTCTCTTGTTATGTTTCTGCAGCCTTCAGTCACCCTGCTGTGGTTGTCTTTAATCTACACTCATTTAGTTCACATATGGTTTAAAACACTTTTTAAAAATTAAATTATATGAATGCTTCTGTTCCTGTTAACCCTCTAAACCCCAACAAGCAGTTTCAGGGTCTTTTTGTGCTCTTTTTACATTTTCTCACTGTGTCCTTGTATTTCACTGCAATATATAAAATATATGTAAATATATAAGTTCTGCAGCTCTATGGGAAAAGCACCTAATTATTAATATAAAAATGTTCAATAATCATACATTTTAAAAACACATTCATGTTAAATGTCACCCTGAAAAATAACAAAAGCTGTCAGCTATATGTAGTGGATTATAAGTATAAAGTGTCATAAAATGGAAATGTTCAGTGTGGTCTAAAATGTTATATATCTTATCTTACTGGTGGCAGATAATTACACTGTGTTCCAAATTATTATGCAATTGAGTTTTTTCTCCGGTTTTCCTAAATAGTCGATGCAAATGACAGTCAGCATAATTTAAGTCATCAACCGTTAGTTTAATGAATTGTAATGTGATTGGACAAACCTCCCAATGATAACAGTATTTTTTCAAAAATAAAAAACTTAAAATGCACTGTTCCACATTATTACGCACGACAGAGTTTTATAACATTTTATAGGTTTTTAAGAACTGAAAATGCTCATTTTTGGTTTTTCCAGCACTCTGAGGTCATATTTACTGAAATCAAAAGCTATTTCAATCAAAATCATCTTAACAGGTCAAGTTACATTTTAACATAGGACCCCTTATTTGATAGCAGCTTCACAATTCTTGCATCCATTGACCTTGTGAGTGTTTGGAGAGTTTGTGCTTGAATTTCTTTGCAGGATGTCAGAATAGCCTCCCAGAGCTGATGTTTGGATGTGAACTGCCTCCCACCCTCATAGATCTTTCGCTTGAGGATGCTCCAAAGGTTCTCAATAGGGTTGAGGTCAGGGGAGGATGGGGGCCACACCATGAGTTTCTCTCCTTTTATGCCCATAGCAGCCAAAGCTGCAGAGGTATTCCTTGCAGCATGAGATGGTGCATTGTCATGCATGAAGATGATTTTGTTACGGAAAGCACAAAGTTCTTCTTTGTACCATGGGAGAAAGTGGTCACTCAGAAACTCCACATTCTTTACAGAGATCATTTTCACACCTTCAGGGACCCTAAAGGGGCCGACCAGCTCTCTCCCCATGATTCCAGCCCAAAACATGACTCCGCCACCTCCTTGCTGACGTCGCAGCCTTGTTGGGACATGGTGGCCGTCCACCAACCATCCACCACTCCATCCATCTGGACCATCCAGGGTTGCACGGCACTCATCAGTGAACAAGACTGTTTGACAATTAGTCTTCATGTATTTCTGGGCCCACTGCAGCCGTTTCTGCTTGTGAGCATTGGTTAGGGGTGGCCGAATAGAATAACTGATAGAATAACGCATAACTGCAAGCCTCTGGAGGATCCTACACCTTGATGTTCATGGGACTCCAGTGGCACCAGCAGCTTCAAATATCTGTTTGCTACTTTGTAATGGCATTTTAGCAGCTGTTCTCTTAATCCGATGTTTTTGTCTGGCAGAAACCTTCCTCATTGTGCCTTTATCTGCATGAACCCGTGTGTGCTCTGAATCAGCCACAAATCTCTTAACAGTACGATGATCACGATCACGTTTTCGTGAAATATCTAAAGTTTTCATACCTTGTCCAAGGCATTCAACTATTTCATGCTTTTCAGCAGCAGAGAGATCCTTTTTCTTTCCCATATTGCTTGGAAATGGTCATCTGCTTAATAATGTGGAACGCCCTTCTTAAGTAGTTTTTCCTTAATTGGGCTCATCTCGCAAACTAATTATCACAGGTGTCTGAGATTGATGTCAGTGATCCAAAGAGCCCTGAGACACAATACCATCCATGAGTTTAATTGAAAAACAAAAAATGTAATCTTTATGACACTTAAATACAATTTGCGTAATAATTTGGAACGCAGTGTAATTATAATGATCATGTTTGAATTGAGAATGACAATAACAACAACAGGTCAACAAACACAGATTAATGGATTAACAGTTTGAAACGACGAATCATAGCTTTTCTTTATGTACAAACATTTAATGAGAATATAAAAAACAAGATTATTAAAACTCTGACAGGATGCAGGTTCAACAGCAACAATCACCTTGACTGGAAAAAAACAATTAAATCTAATCATGTTCACAATGAGATTTTGATTTTGTCAGAATTTCTAAAGAATAAAGGTTAGTTCAGTCTGAGTTTGAACTCTGGAATGTTTTTGTGTCTCTGTTTATGAGTGGATCTGGATCAAACCACCTCAGTCAGACTCAGTTACTGCTGTCATTCTTTAGTTTCAGAGAGAAGAATATAACAACATAGTACATGGAGAGGAGGCATGAAGAAAAAGCTGGCGTGGCTCTAAAAACACTTAAGAAGACTTTGTGTGAGTGCACTGATGTATTTTAAGGGTACCAATCCAGGAAAACTTTTTCCCACATATTTCACAACAGTACGGTTTCTCCCCATTATGAACACGTCGGTGAGAATCAAGGGAATTACTTTGTGAAAATGTTTTCCCACATTGTTCACACCAGTACGGTTTCTCTCCAGTGTGAACACGTCGGTGGCATTTTAGATTATCTGTGGAGACAAAGGTTTTCTGACATTGGTCACAGCTGTACGGTTTCTCTCCAGTATGAACATATTGATGTTTTTTCAGGTTACATGCCGTGGCAAAAGCATTCCCACACTGGTCACAGAGGTACAGCTTCTCTCCAGAGTGAATGAGTTCATGCCTTCTCAGGTGACGTGTCTGAGTGAAAGAATTCCCACACTGATCACAGCTGTACGGCTTCTCTCCAGTGTGAATTCGTTTATGCTGTCTCAGGTTCTGTGAGCGGTTGAAAGCTCTCCCACACTCATCACAACTGTACAGTTTTTCTCCAGAATGAATGCGTTGATGTTGTTTCAGGTTACCTGCCCGATTGAAAGCTTTCCCACACTGGTCACAGCTGTACGGCTTCTCTCCAGAGTGAATGAGTTCATGCATTCTCAGGTGACATGCCTGAGTGAAAGAATTCCCACACTGGTCACAGCTGTACGGCTTCTCTCCAGTGTGAATGCGTTGATGCCGTTTCAGGTCTTGTGCAGTGGTGAAAGTGTTCCCACACTGGTCACAGCTGTACGGCTTCTCTCCAGTGTGAATTCGTTTATGCTGTCTCAGGTTCTGTGAGCTGTTGAAAGCTCTCCCACACTCATCACAACTGTACAGTTTTTCTCCAGAATGAATGCGTTGATGTTGTTTCAGGTTACCTGCCTGAGTGAAAGCTCTCCCACACTGGTCACAGCTGTACGGCTTCTCTCCAGAGTGAATGAGTTCATGCATTCTCAGGTGACGTGCCTGAGTGAAAGAATTCCCACACTGATCACAGCTGTACGGCTTCTCTCCAGTGTGAACCCGTAGATGTATCTTTAAACTTCCAGCTGTTGTGAAGGATTTGTCACAGAGCTGACAGCGGTGATGTTTGAGTCCCTCTCTTTCCTCCTGTTTCTATAGCAACAGACAGAAAGAGAGAGAGGGTCAGTGAGATGCCATGGTGGAGCAAGTTATCTAAAACTATCAATAATATTTAGAGCACATCTGTGTAACATAACCCTCAATGTTCCAGTGTGAACTGTTGGTTATAACCTGCTGCGGTGCCCCTTGTCAGTGTGGTCTGCAGCAACCCAACAAAAGAACTGGGTTATCTTTGGCCTAAAAGGGGGATGTTCAACAAGTCATGGTGCCCATCATGCCGTCCCCCTCGCTGCACTGAGACACTCTGACCATGACATGGTCCTCCTGATTCCTGCACACAGGAAGACACTAAAGCTCTGGAAGCCTGTTGTGAGGACAACAAAGAAGTGGACCAGCATGGCCGTGGAGGGTCTTCAGCCATGTTGGACTGTACTGACTGGGACGTTGTCAGGTCTGCTAGCAACAGTCTGGATCAGTTCACAGAGGCTGTGACATCACACATCTGCTTCTGTGAGGACAGCTGAGAACCATCAAGCGCCAGGGAGAGTTAAAACAACGACAGACCCTGGATCACAGCCAGGCCCAGACAGTTATGGTTGGAAAAGGAGGAAGCATTCAGGAGTGGGGACAGGGACAGGTTTAAAGAGTCAGAGTACACGTTTAGCAAGGCTAAGAAGCTAAAGGCCAGCACTCTGAGAAGCTCCAACACCAGCCCTCAGCCAACGACTCTGCTTCTGTCTGCAGAGAACAGAAAGATCATGAACTACAAACCTACAGACTCCACTCCATGAATAATGTTCACCTGGCCAACAGACTGAACGAGTTCTACTGTTGATTTAAAAGACACTGGGACAGAGCTGACTAGGGTTGTCAAAAGTATCAATACTCAAAAAAGTATTGATACTAAAACGTTGTTTCTGGATACGATACTCATTTTCAAAACTATCGATACCTAGCCAAGGAATGAACACTTAAGTTAAGTTGTTATTTTTTTATCAAGCTTGCCGAATATTGTGCACAGCATACAACCTCTAAATATTGTTCTAATTGTTATTGTTTATTGTATTTATTTATTTTTTGCACTACCTCAGACCTGAAGCTTGTTATCATAGTTGCAGTTTCTTTTCCACAACTGTTTTTTATTATAAATATTTAACCTGTGGTTCTGTTCATTTTTACATGTTGCATTTTTCTTGTTGCTAAAAATATTTCTGTTAAATTTTGGGGTCTTTAGTTTTATCCTTGTGGTATGGAGTATCAAATATTTTCCTGAGTATCGGTATCGAGTTGAAAATTTTAGTATGGTGACAACCCTAGAGCTGACACACTCCACCAGCTCCAGCCCAGGAGCTCCACCTGCACCACCTCAGCAGGGGCCAAGGCCTCTCCACTTCTGCCCACCTCAGCGTCCCCCCAGACTGCAGTACCTCCACCATTATCCCCGTCCCCCCAAAAAACAAGGACCACAGAACTAAATGACTACAGCCCCGTCGCCCTGACCTCTGTGGTTATGAAGTCCTTCAGCTCCTTGTTCTGTCACACCTCTAATCCACCACAGACCCACTCCTGGACCCCCTGCAGTTCACCTACAGAGCCAGCAGGTCTTTTTTATATGTACATCTGCAGAAATGATTGAAATACTCTGAATGATCTGAAGATGATTATCTGATATATTAATTCTCTTCAACTGATGTATTAATTCTCTTCTCTTCTCAGACAAGAAGTCAGAGCTGCAAAGTAAACAGAGGGAGGAGGAGAGGGATCCCCAGGTCAGGTCACTGCTCAAGAATATCAGGGAGCTGATTTATAGAAGTGAAAGGAAGATTTGGTCATCTCCAGCATTAGTTTGTGTTATTTTTCAAAGTGAAATTGGTCATCATAGTTGTAATTTAAGCAGACTTATTAAATACATACAATTCAGCCAATTAATCTAAATTAAAGATTTTACTGAAACTGAGAAATATATACCTATGTAAAGATATATACCTCAAACCTGACATATAATATAATAGACGATAATAACATCTATCTATCTAAAAACAAAACAAAAAAAAACAACAACTGTAATTTCCCAGCTTGGGATAAATAAAGTATATCTATCTATCTATTTATCTATCTATCGATCTATAAATATGGCTGAATATAATAACCCGTTTGTGTTAACTGTCAAAGGAACATTAATATTCCTATATTCATTTTTTAAGTAAAAAATACAATACTGGCCCTGTATTTACTTGGTATCAAATTGATACCACATTTTGCAGTGTCTCCCACCACTATAGTGAACTTCATTACCCAGCATGCTTAGCGGCCGAGCGGCGGGAAAGCAGCAGCGGAGAAAAGCAGACAGCGCGCGGCCAGGACGTGAGTTGTAGTGTGTGTTTTGATGAATAAAATAAGAGCTTTTATATTTATTAACACGCCTGTTTGTTTACTAACTAAAGTAAAGAAACGAACGGAACAAGTTCTGTCTTCACCGACTTACATTCACACAAACATGTCGCCATCTTTGTGTTCAGGAACAGAGAAGAGTTTTAGTGTGTGAACAGGATGAACTCTGACCTGAACATGTGAGACCTCCTGGTCCTGGTTCTCCTCCTCCATCCTGCTCCTGCTCCTGCTCCTGCTCTCCGCTGGGACTGCTGCTGAACTCACTCTGGATCCCGGACTGGACGGAGCGTCTCGTTAAGCCCCGCCCACATCCGGTCACATCTTATTATTTATTTATTTATTTATTTCAGTCTATGATTTATTTTTTATTTATTTATTTGCAAACAGTTTCAGGATCATGAGCGCCACCTTCTGACAGGACTGTGGATCGGAGTGAACTCATGATTTTACTATAATCATGGAAACAATTATTAGACCATTGTTTTTAGACCTTTGTTATCTTCAGTTTCTTGTTCATTTTAATACCTGGTACAACTAAAGGTTCATTTGTTTGGACAAATATAATGATTACAACAAAAATAGCCGATAAGAGTTTAATTTAAGAGCTGATATCTAGACATTTTCCATTGCTTTCTTGATGATGCTTTTGGCTATTTTTGTTGTCATCATTATATTTGTCCAAACAAATGCACATTTAGTTGTGCCAGGCATTAAAATGGACAAGAAACTGGAGGGTGGTCTAATATTTTTTTCCATGACTGTAGTTAAATAGAATAAAAATAAACAATAAATAACGTTCCTATATTCTATATTATGTTCCAAACATCTACTGCACATTGAAATAGCCACTGAATTATTTTTTACTAAAATCAGTCAAATATGATTAAAATTAAATACAGTCCTGCCTGTTTGAACAATGTTCTTATTTTTCATTTCCAGCTGCTTCCACGTCAGGATCACAACTAAAGGAAACAAAGTTCAGGTTTAATACCATTTCACCAGTTTCTACCTGTAATATTGAACATGTGATGAGCAGAAACATTCCTTTGTTCTGATTGGCCGTCCAGGGTGTAGTCCCGCCCCTCGTCTATCAATGTCAGCTGTGATTGGTCCAGCCAATGAGTGAGTGACTGTTTGTCCAAATCCTCTTTGTTGTTAATATTTTAACATCTTCTGCTGTTTGTTTCCATGACAATAATAAAAATGATCTATTTTCATATATTTGACTTCTGTTGGTTTTATTTACAAGCTGAATAACTTAATTCAATACAAATGATATATTTGTGGTAACAATTTAACAAATCATTCAAGTTCAACAGTCAGTTAGTGCAACAGATAATTTTATAAAATACTACAGCAGCTCAAAAATGGTGCAGAATTGAAAAGTCACACAGAAATTACATACTTTCAAAGAGGCATTGCAATATGAGAGGATCAGATCATAATTCAGATCAGACATGAAACAGACATTTAAAGTAAATGTAGCAGATGAAATGAGAGCAGAAGATCTTTGTGATCATCAGCTCCATTTAAAGGTCTGATGGTGTAAATGATGAGAGCTGTAACCTGCAGACAGGTGAGACTTTCTAAAGCGGAGCAGCTCCCTTCAGTAAAGAGCTCCCTCTGCTGCTCCTCACCACTAATAACACAGCTTTTATTTCAGCAAACATACAGTGAAACAATGATCATAAATAGCTGCCAGGCTCCACGAAAAATGCATTAAAGTTGTTGATATTGTCACCTGCTGACATGTTGATGAGTCATAAAACTGTAAGTCAGTTTATGACCTGCCAGCCAATAGGAACCAAGTATTTTTCTGTGTAAGGAGGTGAAGTAAAAGGAATACTTGAAAGGTAGAAAGTGGTTTAATTGGTAAGAAGTTGAATGATACCAGTCATTTTATATATGTAGTATTATGTACAGTATGTATGGTATTTACAGAATGTGTATACAGTATGTAAAGCATGTGTGGTATGCATGTACAATATGTGTAATGTGTGTACAGTATGCATAGTATAATAGTAGTAATACTGCACAGAAGAAGTCAGATTAGGTGTTGTAAAAACATATGTGATTGTTACAGCAACTTTCAGTTTCCAAACTGTAATTTTATCTAACTAAATTCTCAGCTTATGGGCTTATTGTTGAACTGAAACCTCGGCCTTCTTTCAGCTCAGCGAGTACTGACACACAGTCATTGCTCTGGTTAAGCACTGAACGATTCAGTGAACGAATCTTTTAATCCAAAAGAACTGCTGCTGCTACCACCACTAGATGAAACTGTATCCTCTGATCCAGCTGGTGTAACTGTTATCAAATGCACCACTGAAGCAAGAGTTTTGTTTTTTACGCAGAAAGTAACAGAAATAATGACTCAACAGAGCTGCTGCTGTCAGTCCCAGTCCACAGTAGAGGAGCATCCTTCCTCCACTCTCTGGTTGTGCTCCACTTCCTGTTGGAGGAGGATCTGTTCCCTGACTTGGTGTGTTTGGTGTCTCAGGTTGGGGCCGATCCCTCGCTGCTGCAAAGACAACAAACACATCTGAGTCATTCATGTCAAGAAAAACATTTTACTCAAGAAAAGTAAATATCTACAACAGATTAAGATGTAATATTTTCCCCAGATACTTGGGACCATGGGTATGCAGGAGAGGGCTGCATTCTTAATTCCTCCAACCATTACTAAATATTAATATGGTAATTGGGTTAACTAATATAATTATGAAGTTAATTATTGATCAGAGTTCTAAATTGATAGTTAAATAACTTCACGAGACTGATTTAGGTGAATTATCGATCTTCTCTCTGTTTTACAGATTGGTGCCCTATCTCCATGTGACCAAGAGTAAATTAAGTCATATAATCTATTATATTCAATTATTATTTATGACAATGATTAATACTTCTGATAGCCGTCTATACACACTTTTGAACCAGTTGCTCAGGTTCGAGGCAAATTAGAACTGAAACAAAGTGGAAGAGTTGTGAAGACTATAATCATTATACTCAGGTTCTTATTAATCTAGAAAAAAGTCGATGATTTAAAGGTGTTAAGAAGGTTTTAATGAAATAAGTTACCAGTGACGTTGAGTCGACATGTGCGAGAGCTTCCACCAAAACCTGTGATCACTTGACAATAATAAAGTCCAGAGTCATTGATCCTGAGTCTGGACACATGAAGTCTGAGTCGTCCTTCTCTGAGGACGTCTTTGTCAAACTGGACTCGTCCTGCAAACTGTTTATTCTGAGACTCTGAGACCTCAACACCTTCATGGAGATGAAACAGGACTGAAGCTCTGTGTCCATCTAACAGCTGGCAGATGAAAGATAAGGAGTTGGTTGAAGCTTCAGGTTTGGTGGTGAAGGTCCGCTCCAGTGTGATGTTCTGGTTCTCCTCTGCCTGATAGGAGCTCTGAGTCACATTCACTACAAATGTTCCTGCTGAGGAGACAGAGAGGGAAATTGAGGAGCAGATACTGGCAACTTTAAACTCCACCGAGACGTGTTTGTTTCTGTCGAGAGTTTCACTGATTCATTCAATAACTGATTAAAAATGAAATGAGGGAACACTGAATAGCTGCCATGCTGGCTGGAATGTGTCAGAAAGAGTTGAAGTAGCCTAGAAGGAAAAGTGCTGAGTCATGGTTAAGAACTGGTGATAAAACACAATAGTAGTGTGTAGAGACAGAGGTCCCAAAAACAGATCAAGAGCAACAAACCAATCAGAAGCAGAGAAAAACTGATGAAGATCTAGTGATAAAATGTGATGAGTGATTAAAGTGATGACTAATACTTGTTTTTACTGTTGACACAGAATTAAAATGTTAAAATGCACAATGTTAAAGTCAGTTTATTTTCATAGTAACCTGTCTACAACAAGCACACATTTAACCAACTTCTGAACCAGAATTCATGTATGAAGAGTCTAAACAATGGAAATTAACTCAAATAAAATAATAACAATTAAAATATTTTCCCCATTCACTTTGATGCTCCTCTTCACTCTAGCTGTGATGTCATGTCAAAGTTTTTTGTTTTACAATGCTTCAAATAATTTCAGATATAAAATTTGAATATAAAAGTTGAATGATATCCAGAATGTCCAAAAGTTGGGGAACATTTTAGGGTTTGAATGGAGTTTCTAGTTGAAAGTATGAATGAGTAATTAATGCATGAAAAAGTGTCAAACAAATTAAATGTCAGTCTTATTCCTCATTCATTTGAATAGAGAAACAATTCCAGAATGTGTGCATTTTTTCTGAAATAATGAGAGTTATGGATGAGAAAAATATTATCAGTAATGTTACATTGCCTCCAGCATTCCTACCAACTAGTAACATCCTTTGGTGAGTCTGAAAGTGTGTTCAGTCTGTAGTGTTTGTGGATAATAAAGTGAAGGAGTAAACTAACCAGAGACACAGGAGGTCAGGCTGAGGAGCAGCAGGATGCTGCAGATCATCTTCTCCCTGTGAGAGGAGACAGAGGTGAAGAGTCACACACACATGAGCTCAAAGTTCACACATTACACCTGAGACAGAGGAAATATGCAGCATATTTATTACACTTCTGGCCAAATATACAGTATTGTATTGTTGACACTAGATGGCGCCAGTTTTCAATTGAGAAAGAGGAAATATGAACATGAGATGAGCTGTGGAGGTGAAACATGAAGGTGACTAAAAGATTCAGATAAGATAAACCAGTTTCTAACAGACTTCAAGTTTAAGGTCAGACCTCAAAATGTTCTACCTTGTGTAACTTCCCATTAGATCATATCTTTAATAAAATGTGTCATAAAATATGAGAAAAATCTAGACTCAGCTTGTATCCATTCTCCATGATCTGTGTTTGTTATTCTACATGACAGAGCAGCCTGTTAAACACATAACAGACTATCTGTGACTGTGTTTATGGTTAAAACTCCAGATTATTTAGATGGGCTATAAAACAAGTATTTGTTTTTAAACATGAAGTTGTGGATACAATCCCTTTAAATATCAGACTTTCCAGCGTCATGTTGTGATTATTCATAAAGCATATATGAAAATGATGTTTACAATATAAAGAGCCACTGAGACAGAATAAATTATTTAAGGTTGTATTATAACAAACATCCCCTCAGACACTGATGAGCTTTTCTTGATAATTTATGTGAATACAAAAACGCATCTTAAGGTTGTAGTAGTATTAAATGCCTGGCCCTAATCCTCTTTCTGAGTCTTTCTGCTTCATGGATTCACCATCAGACATTATAATAATTAATAACGAACTTCATGTCAAATGAAACTACAATTAATGTGAAAACGTCTACAATAATGTTAATAAAATGTTAAACGATGTATCCTAAATCTATTTATAGATGAACAGTGAGTCCACAGAGACACAGAGAATATCAGACAACTGAAAGTAAATCTAACTTACCTGTAAATCATCCAGTCGTGTGTTTTAAACTTCTGTATCGTCTCACAGGTGGATCAAACATTTCCCGCGAGATCAACAACTGTGTGCAGATAACAGCTCCATTTTCTCTCTCTCTTATATTTTGCTCCTCTTTGTTTGCTGAATGAACTGCTATCATTTCCATTCACCCGTAATGCACACCTGCTTCACCTGTTTGCCTCCAACCGACAGCTGGCAGGGGGGCAGGGGGCGGGGCCTGGACTGTTGGAGGGGGGATGCAAATTTCACACACAAGAGCTCCAGTCAGACTCGATCCTGTGGATAAAACCTTGCTGAAAGTGCTCACCACTACCCCACCGTGAAGCCCGATAAAATATGACCGTTAATATAGTCAATAAAAACACATTTAGCTTGAGGATTTAACGCAGGACACAGGGACGATACAGAATCCTGCAGAAAGATTCAAAATGTCCCTGAGCATTGATCCATGTCCCTGCTGAACTGTCTCCTCTGACTCCCTGACAGTGCTGGAAGAAGTATTCAGATTACTTTACTGCAGTAAAAGTCCTGCATTCAAAACTTACTGAAGTAAAAGTACAAAACTAAAAGTACCCATATGCAGAATGGACCCACTCAGACTGTTTTATATATTCCAAATATATTATTGGATTATTATTATTGATGCATTTATGTAAGCAGCATTTTAATTGTCTTTGTATCATTTTAACTACTTATATACTATTATGTAATTTGATTGATAAAAAATGTCTTTGAGATACAAAATTTAACATGAAAAAAAACCATCAGTTTAAAGAGATGAAGCATTTTTATAATAGATAAAACCACATTAACTGTATATCAAGTCGTAAAAAATAACCCTATCTGGACAACAAAAACTTCCTCATGTTGTTGTTAAAACATAAAGAAAATCTGTCAAGTTGATTAATGTGTTGAAATGTCTCTTTACTGACAGAATAAAAAAATATTATTACATTACCTTGTGTTGTTGTTTTCATGTCCTCTAGTCCGAGTTCAGAATCCTTCTAATAAAAGTAGAGAATCTGCCTCTCTTATTCTGCAAACTTCAGCAGACTATTAATCAGTGTTTGGGACCAGGACACTCCCACTTTATTGCACTGCCTACCTGTACACATTTAGAGACCGTTTTGGTCCCGCCCCTCTCTATCATGGTGCAGCAGCTCTGCTCTCTCAGTTTCCTGTCTGGTTATGAAGTGAACTTTCCCGTCAGTTTTTGTTCCCAGTTCGACTTAAAGTCACCAAATCTTTCTACAGCGACACTAAACATCATAAACTAGAGACAGCTGCAGTTTTCAGAGCAGTGCATGATGGGAAGGTTATTTCTCTGAGCTTTAATAATTCAGGAGATAAAACAGTAACAAACATTAAGTGTGATTCTCAGGTTGTCTTGTATTTCTGTCAACATCAGCTGTTGAACTTTTAGCTCACTGACCAACACTTGAACTCATTCTCTGCTTACTAAATACACAAATCTTTCTGCAGCTCAAACGGTTTATTTTTTTATTGCTGAGATATCTTAATTTAAACCTCCTCCAGGGTTTGATCTTAAAGCTTTGTTGTCGACATCAGTTTAAAGCCTTTTTACTGGTGGGAACAATTTAACAAATCATTTGGTTCAACAGTCAGTTAGAGCAGCAAATCATTTTAATAAAATCCTTCAGCAGCTCAAAAAATGCAGAATTGATTAGAAAAACAAAGAAATCCTAAAAGCAACTTTTCACAAGTTAAACGTCTTCATTCATCAATATGTAGAATAGAAGAAACATGAGTTTTAGTCACATGAACAGATGATCAGTGAGAGATGTCCCTTCAGTAAAGAGCTCCTCTGCTGCTCCTCATCAGTAATAACAGTGGAAACGACTCAGAGCTTTTCTATCAGCACACAGTGAAATACTGACAGTATATAACAGACAAGAAATAATGAGAATAGATCAAAGCCAGGTCTAACAAACAGAAATCAAACAGGAAAGAAACATTTCACTATAAAGTGCACATTAGAGAAATAAAATGTTTGAATTAAAGCTGCATATATAAACTATATATAGGCTATATACAACACTACTGATCAGCTCTAATTCACCGAATTCTTTTTTTTTCTAACTTTTGCTACATTATTGTACTTGAAAACTGATCCTGATTCTAGAATAAAGTGATTTTGAGGAAATATCACAACTTTAAGCTTTGTCTTAGTTATTTTTTTCTAACAGAAGGTAAAACTTGGACAATAATGTACAATTTCTTTCTATGATAAATTATGGATTTCTGGCGATTTTGTCATGATTTCTCTCGTCTGGTCTGGAAGCATCAAAGTTGTTGTTATTGATATCTGCTGATGTGTTCTGACTTACAGTTTGATGACCTGCCAGACAACTATTCTGTCCGTGGTAGAACATTTAATTTGTTGAAGTAGTTGGTGGAACAGTTAACTCTACTTCACCTGGTGGACTGTAACTTTTACCAAATCCACCTCTGAAGCAGAAAGCTTGTTTTTTATGCAGAAAGTAACAGAAAGAAAGAGTGAACAGAGCTGCTGCTGTCAGTCCCAGTCCACAGTAGAGGCCGATCCTTCCTCGACTCTCTGGTTGTGGTCCACTTCCTGTTGGAGGAGGATCTGTTCCCTGACTTGGTGTGTTTGGTGTCTCAGGTTGGGGCCGATCCCTCGCTGCTGCAAAGACAACAAACACATCTGAGTCATTCTTGTCAAGAAAAACATTTGACTGGAAAAGTGTCAGGATTGTTAAAGTCCTCAATGTTTTTCTTGTCAGATTTTTTTTCCCCAGAAAGTTCTACTGAATCAACTTACCAGTGACGTTGATCTGCCATTTGGAAATATTTCTCCAATAGAGGTCTTCACACTTATAAAGTCCAGAGTCATTGATCCTGAGTCTGGACACATGAAGTCTGAGTCGTCCTTCTCTGAGGACGTCTTGGTCAAACTGGACTCGTCCTGCAAACTGTTGATCCTGAGACTGTGAGACCTCAACACCTTTATCTAGAAGAATCAGGACTGAAGGTCTGAGTTTAATGAACAGCCAGCAGCCGATAAAAAGGCGTTTGAGTGAAGCTTCAGGTTTGGTGGTGAAGGTCCACTCCAGTGTGATGTTCTGGTTCTCCTCTGCCTGATAGGAGCTCTGAGTCACATTCACTACAAATGTTCCTGCTGAGGAGACAGAGAGGGAAAGTGAGGAGCAGACAGACTTTCTTCTTCTTTGTGGATAATAAAGTGAAGGAGTCAACTAACCAGAGACACAGGAGGTCAGGCTGAGGAGCAGCAGGATGCTGCAGATCATCTTCTCCCTGTGAGAGGAGACAGAGGTGAAGAGTCACACACACATGAGCTCAAAGTTCACACATTACACCTGAGACAGAGGAAATATGCAGCATACTTATTACACTGAGCAAAGATACAGTAGTGTGTTTCTGACACTAGATGGCGCCAGTTTTCAACTGAGAAAGAAAGAGGAGATACTGAGCTGTGCAGGTGAATCAGGAGGACTTTCTACGTTTCATTAGTTAAAGTTCAGATCTCAAGTTCAGAGGTAACAACAGTCTGTGTGGAGTCGTTACAACACTTCTTTGTGTTATTATCCTGATTATAAAAACAATATAAACTTCAACCTGTTGGTTTAGTTTCTTTCAGACATATAAAAACTTTATACACTGCAGTGAGCTGCTTATTCCACATGATTGGTTGAACTCTATACAAAAATAAAAGATGAGGCTGATTCACATTTACCTGCATTTATATCAACATCTGAGAATTTAACTGCAAATAAAACAGTTAGTCTACTTTAAAAACACATTGTGGCTCCATGATAACAGGCTCCATGCAACAGAACATGAGCATCAACAACTTCCTCATGTTGTTGTTAAAACATAAAGAAAAGCTGTCAGATTGATTCAAGTGTTGAAATGTCTCTTTACTGAGAGAATAAAACAAATTATTATCTGTTAAATATCGTCACATAATTAATCTGTACAACAAAATATATTCTTTCATTACCTTGTGTTGATGTTTGCATGTTCTCTGGTCCGACTTCAGAACCCATTTAACAAAAGTTAAACACCGAGGAAAAAGTTATCAGAGGAACATTTAATTCACTTCTCACAGTCAGAATATCTTAATGTTCCTGCTCCACTCGTGCAGCAATATTATAGAGCTAAAACCAACTTCTGCACATGCGCTCCTATCCGCCTATCAAAACTCCCACGCTAAGCACGTGACTTAATCACACATTTGCGGTCGGCTGGCTTCAGGTTTCATTTTTAGGAATGTGAGTGACAAGCTCTCAGGTCCCGCCCCTCTCTCTCAGGCTGCAGCAGCTCTGCTCTCCCAGTTTTCTCTCTGGTTATGAAGTGAACTTCCTCGTCAGTTTTTACTCCCACTTCGACTTAAAGTCACCAAATCTTTCTGCAGCGACATTAAACATCATAAAATAAAGACAGCTGCAGTTTTCAGAGCAGTGCATGATGGGAAGGTTATTTTGAAGGGAGACATGCAGGACTCCGAGCCGGAGAGAGACCAAGTTATTTCTGAAACAGTTTTTTTGCTGATCACACATAATGCTCTGCTGACTGTTACTGTGTGTTTGTATCCATCTCTGTTGTTCATATTTTAACATCTTCAGCTGTTTGTGTATCCATGATTAATAACATGATTTATTTTCATATATTTGACCTCCTGAATGTTTTTATAACCTGAATAACTTACTGAAATAAAAAGTTTATTTAATGCATTTTTTATTTGTGGGTGCAATTTAACAAATCATTCAGTTCAACAGTCAGTTTGTGCAGAAAATGATCTTAATAAAATACGACAGCAGCTCAAAAATGATGCAGAATTAAAAATAAGTTTCAATGATTGAAATGTGTTTTAATTTATCAATGTATAGAAATACATAAAGATCATATTTTACATGATTCAGAACACACATGAAAACAAACACTTGGTCTTTATCATCACTAGCCGTAATGACTGAACTTTTCTTTAAATACACGTACGGTGAAATAATGACAAAAAATAACAGCAAAAACAAAAGCAACAAAAAGTAAGGAAACATTTCAGCGACATGACTAAAGAAACCTGAAGTGTTAAAGTGCTTTATTTTGATATATTTGGGCTCTGAATGTTTGAGCTGAATTTATTGTGTGTTAGTATTTATATAAGTATATTTAAAAAAGTCACAAACTCAAAACTTTTCTTCCAATCAAACGTCAGAAAATAAAAACTTTTAGTCTAAGTTCTCCTGATACAAAACTAAAAGAAAGGAGGATGAGTTTTTTTTTTTAAAGTTCGTCACATACTAAATCTGTACAGCAGGATTCATAAAATGACAACAATAGAAATATATTCATGCATTACCTTGTGTTGTTACAACCCCACAACCGAAATGACAAAGTGTCAAGTGTTTGGTCTTATAAATGAATCCGTCCTCCTCCAAAGATACCGAGGCATTTCTATCGTGTAGCCCCGCCTCCCTGGAGTTCCGCTGACCTACATAACCATATGTGGTCCTTTGGTCCATTTCAGTGCAGAGGGAATCCCTCAACGTCACCAAGGATACCAAACACACAAGACCAGAGGCTCACCTCGCCGACGGACAATAATAACAGATGTTTTTTATACTATCAGAGGCAAGAGAGATTTCTCCCCGTCTGACATCTACTGAGAGCAAATTTTAAGAACTTCAGAGTGATAAACATGGAAAGTATCTATTTAGGATCATCAGTGTCAGATTCAAACCAGCGACCCTCCAGTTCGCAGCCTGGTTCCTCACCTCTAGGCCACGGACTGCCCTATGTTAGAAACACAAAGGGTCTGCGTGAGGATTATTTGAAACCACAAGTTCAGTGTTCTCGGTTCAGCTTTATTTTCACAACATAAGATTTGCAAAATGAAATGCAGTTGTGGCCACCCTCCACCTGAAATAATAACATACTTTAATTTAAAATAGATTAAAACATTTAAATATAGACAGGATGTAAAAACATCTTGTCTTCAGAAAGAGATGCAAAATTATACAATTGCCAATTATACACCAGTTAACTAACAATATTAGAGATTTTCTTCATACTGTTTAATTTCCATGACAAACACATCTACATGGTTTTGTTTCCCCTTTTGTAAAGTGTGTGCTAGCAGGGGAAAGACAACAAACATTCAAAGTACTTTATATAAAACAATAAAAGCATTAAGAGGAAATGCAAAACTGACACATTAAAAAGAGCCGAGTTGAGCTCATTTTCTTCCACTGACGGTAATATTAAGAAACATTAAAATCCAGACGAAGGAGCTGCTTCATGTGAGCAGCATTTTACTGTTGTCAGCATAGGGCTCATTTTAACTACAGAATATGCTGTTATGTACTAATTTATTGAGGAATTTAATGAATGACTGGGTGAGAAATAAAACTATTAAAACATGCTTTTCTTTAAGTAATTTTAATACAAGTTGATATATAGAAAAAATACAAAGATTATGATGAGTATACAAGTCAGACAAGAATATCAATCATGTAGAAACAGAGTCACATCACACTGTTCAGCTGGATAGGGACAGAGTTCTATCAGCCAAATAGGATCAAGAAGATCTGACCAAGTTACAAGAATTAATTGAGTTGATGGTCCGATGGCACGCAGATGTTATTTGCAGAGAGACGCACTTTGTCCCTCCAAGCTGGAGACGTGTGATGATCCATGTTTGGTTAGTCAGTGCAGATGTGAACATCTGTATTGATCAAGACATATAAACATGTTTTCCAGCAGTAATGCAAACACTGCTGACGTGGAGAACTTAACTCAAAGGAACTGAAGTTACAGAGTTTACTAGTTACAGAGTTTATCAAATCAATATATCCCCATCAATATATATGACAAGATTAAAAATACAAGTCAACAAATTGAAAGAAAATAAAAATTCTAAATATAAAAACATAACACAGAATAAAAATCCAGATAAAAAATGTTCTTTTTTCACGTGTTTAATTCTGGATTCATGGAAGAATCTTCAATAATTATACATTTAAACATTTTTATTTCATGTTAAATCTCCAGGGGTAAAATCATTATTATTCAACTAAGTACAACTACCATTATAGTACTTGAGTAAATGTAATAAGTTACATTCCAGCACCGATTACAGGCTGTGCGGGTTTTATTGATATTAATTATCTTCCTGGTGTCAGATAATTAATAATAATGACCATGTTGATTCTGAGAATGACAGTAACAACAGATCAATGTTTAAAATTATAGTTTGATTTTATCAGAATTCCACAAGAATAAAGGTTTGTTCAAAGTTTGAACTATTTTGGGTCTCTGTTTATTCATCTCCTCTTCCTTCTCACTGGATCAAACCACTGCAGTCAGACTCAGTTACTGCTATCAGTCTTTAGTTTCAGAGGGAAGCTCAGAATATAATAACAGAGCATATGGAGAGGAGGCATGAAGAAATAGCTAGCTTGGCTCTAAAAACGCAAAATGAGACATCCTGTGAATGCATTGGTGAGCTTTAAGGGTTCTACTAAGAGAAGACATTTACCCACATTGGTCAAACGAGTACGGTTTGTCTACATTATGACTGCATCGATGTCGTCTCAGGCTCTTTGCATGAGTGAAAGCATGGCCACATTTGTCACACCAGTATGGTTTCTCTCCAGTGTGAACACGTCGGTGAACATTAAGGCCTCCACTTTGTGAAAACGTACTTCCACACTGGTCACAGCTGTACGGCTTCTCTCCAGTGTGGACACGTCGGTGAGCAACAAGGTGACCCGATCGTGAAAAAGCTTTTTCACACTGGTCACAGCTGTACGGTTTCTCTCCAGTGTGAACACGTCGGTGAACATTAAGGCCTCCACTTTGTGAAAACGTACTTCCACACTGGTCACAGCTGTACGGTTTCTCTCCAGTGTGAACACGTTGATGTTGTCTCAGGCCCTGTGCCATGGTGAAAGTGTTCCCACACTGGTCACAGCTGTACGGCTTCTCTCCAGTGTGAACACGTTGATGTTCTCTCAGGCTCCGTGCCGTGATGAAAGCGTTCCCACACTGGTCACAGCTGTACGGCTTCTCTCCAGTGTGAACACGTTGATGTTGTCTCAGGCCCTGTGCCGTGGTGAAAGTGTTCCCACACTGGTCACAGCTGTACGGCTTTTCTCCAGTGTGAACATGTTGGTGAGCAACAAGGTGACCCGATCGTGAAAAAGTTTTTTCACACTGGTCACAGCTGTACGGTTTCTCTCCAGTGTGAACACGTTGATGTTGTCTCAGGCCCTGTGCCGTGGTGAAAGTGTTCCCACACTGGTCACAGCTGTACGGCTTTTCTCCAGTGTGAACATGTTGGTGAGCAACAAGGTGACCCGATCGTGAAAAAGTTTTTTCACACTGGTCACAGCTGTACGGTTTCTCTCCAGTGTGAACACGTTGATGTTCTCTCAGGCTCCGTGCCGTGGTGAAAGCGTTCCCACACTGGTCACAGCTGTACGGCTTCTCTCCAGTGTGAACACGTTGATGTTCTCTCAGGCTCCGTGCCGTGGTGAAAGCGTTCCCACACTGGTCACAGCTGTACGGTTTCTCTCCAGTGTTAACACGTTGATGTTGTCTCAGGCCCCGTGCCGTGGTGAAAGTGTTCCCACACTGGTCACAGCTATACGGCTTCTCTCCAGTGTGAACACGTTGATGTTGTCTCAGGCCCTGTGCCCTGGTGAAAGTGTTCCCACACTGGTCACAGCTGTACGGCTTCTCTCCAGTGTGAACACGTTGATGTTGTCTCAGGCCCTGTGCCGTGGTGAAAGTGCTCCCACACTGGTCACAGCTGTACGGCTTCTCTCCAGTGTGAACACGTTGATGTTCTCTCAGGCTCCGTGCCGTGGTGAAAGCGTTCCCACACTGGTCACAGCTGTACGGCTTCTCTCCGGTGTGAACCCATTGGTGAACCTTCAGGCGTCCAGCTGTTGTGAAGGATTTCTCACAGAGCTCACAGCGGTGATATTTGAGTCCCTCTCGTTCTCCCGGTTTCTATAGCAACAGACAAAAAGAAAAAGAGAGAATGTGAGTGAGATGCTATGGTGAAGCAAGCTATCTAAAACCATCAGTAATATTTAGAGCACGTCTGTACAACATAACCCTCAATGTTCAAGTCAATGTTACTAAGTAATATTTTCCTTTCAGCGTATTTTTTGACAAGCAGTACATTAAATAATTCAGGACAGTATCTGTGTTTCTTTTGGATTGTTGCAATAAAAATAAACGTACATTTATACAAAGAAATTTAAATTACTCAAATCATTCTATGTGTTTCATATTTACTCATGAGCATCATAAATACCAAAAACAGTAAATAACACATTTTCTATAATTTCCTAGTCTCATCATTATCTGTATGTTTTAATCTGCCTGCTGAATAAAATGTTTCTTGTCCGTCAATGCAGATTTGATTAATTTATTCCCATATTGTTTGACATAGTAATATGCTTTTATGAGTTAAAGTAAGTCAATGAGATCAAAGGCACCCACACTATTAGATATAGTTACTTTATGGGTTTTTATTTTGAAGACCTGGGTCATCCTGTCCTGGCTCACTCATGCTGGCTGGTTGCTATGGTGATGAGTGGAGAGGGGAGGGGCACAGACTATCAGCTCATATCTAACAGCTCTCAAACTGCTCTTGTTTTCTCAAAAACCTAAGTCCTAACAACAAACTATTAGTCTCATCAGATAGATAAATCTCCCCTGAACATGTTGATGTGCGTTTGATGTATGTAGCAAAAAAAATGTGAGCAACATTGCAGGTTAGAAAACTGTGTTTTTCTTCTAGAAATGTCTGTTCCCAGTTCTCATTAGTCTCTATGGGACAGTTGGATGGACATTGTAAAGTATATACTATAAAATACTTAAATGATACTCTATATAATAAGAATTAAATAATATTCATATATCTTGTTGAACAAAAAGTACAATTTTTACATTGTATTTATTTTTTTAATCCCTTTAATAATATTACAATACTCATTAAAAAATGTACACAATATCCTATATTTAGAAATCTGAATTAAATAATCATATTATATTTGAATAATATTTTATTCAAAACAAATGTTAAAAACTATCCATATCATATTTTAATCAGTTTTTTCAAATATTTAAAATAATTGAAAAACGGATCTTATAAAATATTGATACTAATAATAAAACACTAATACTATGGGGTCTAAAGAGGAGATTATATCTAAAGTAAAGAGAACAGAATTAAAAAAAACACACAAATACAAACTCAAGTTCATTAGAGTGATCTGACCTTTCTTGGAGGACTCATTCTTCTTCTTCTTCTTCTTTCAGACGTACGTCCTGGAGTCAGAAGTGTCTCGTGACACAGATGAGCTGTGAAGTCAACAAACAGAGACACACGATGAGGATATAAATAAATATATAAACATATATATCCTGAATAAATATGAACATCCTGAGCCATTGTTTGATCCCAGAGATTGCTCTTGTGTAGGGGCTTCTGGACCAGCTCTCCACTAAGGGGACAGATCCCTTATCCTATGGATATTATCTCAGTAGGTATTTTGGGAACTTAGAACTCAAGCTGGTGGTGAGGAGACTCGCCTCGCTTCTGACTGCCTCGGTCCGGACACCTATCCTGCTTACTCCAGAATGGCACCTGTCAAATAACCCTGGAATGGATACCACGCTAGCCGCGTCCCTTTAATGGTAGCTCTCCTCTTACTGATCTATGCACTTGGTGAATCGCTAGGTTAATTTTAGTGGCTAGGAATATAAGCCCCAAGGATAAGTTTAATTTCTTTGGCTAGCGTAACTTCCAAGAATCGCCACCTTATCATGGTGGAGGGGTTTGTGTGCTCCAGTGATCCTGGGAGCTGTGTTGTCGGGAGCAATAGCTCCTGGTAGGGTTTCCCATGGCAAAGTGGTCCCAGGGGAGGGGCCAGACTAAGAGCGATTCAAAAGACCTCTATGAAGCGGACCATGAGAGACCAGCGTACCTCGCCCGGCACGGGTAAACCGGGGCCCCCTCCTGGAGCCAGACCCGGGAGGGGAGCACGCAGGCGAGCATCTGGTGGCCGGGCTTTTGTCCATGGGGCCTGGCCGGGCTCAGCCTGAAGAAGCGACGTGGATCCGCCGACCTGTGGGCCCACCCCCCGCAGAGTAGGGCATAGGGGTCGGGTGCAGTGGGAGTCGGGCAGCAGGCGAAGGCGGGTAGCACCTGGGCGTGCTGACCCCCGGCTCCAGCGGCTAGCTCTGGGGACGTGGAACGTCACCTCGCTGGCGGGGAAGGAGCTCGAGCTTGTGCGGGAGGTGGAGCGTTACCAGCTAGAAATAGTTGGGCTCACCTCCACACATAGCGTGGGCTCTGGAACCAAAATCCTGGAGAGAGGCTGGACTCTCTCCTTTTCCGGAGTTGCCCAGGGTGAGAGGCGCCAGGCGGGTGTGGGGATACTCACAAGCCCCCGGCTGAGCGCCGCTGTGTTGGAGTTCTCCCCGAGGAACGAGAGGGTCGCCTCCTTGCGGCTGAAGAAGGTCTCTGACTGTTGTTTGTGCCTATGCACCGAACAGCAGTTCGGAGTACCCGGCCTTCTTGGAGTCTCTGGGTGGTGTCCTGGAAGGGGTACCGCCTGGAGACTCTGTATTTCTTCTGGGAGACTTCAACGCTCACGTGGACAACGATGACGGTACCTGGAGGGGGGTGATTGGGAGGGACGGCCTGCCCGATCTGAACCCGAGCGGTGTTGTTATTGGACTTCTAGTCATGGATTGTCCATAACAAACACCATGTTCGAACATAGAGTTGCTCATAAGTGTACCTGGTACCAGAGCACTCTAGGCCAAAGATCGATGATCGATTTCATTATCATATCGTCAGATCTGCGGCCGCATGTTCTGGACACTCGGGTGAAGAGAGGAGCAGAGCTGTCAACTGATCACCACCTGGTGGTGAGTTGGATCAGGTGGCGGGGGAGGATGCTGGACAGACCTGGCAAACCCAAACGTGTAGTGAGGGTGAACTGGGAACGTCTAGCGGAGGCCCCTGTCTGCAGGGTCTTCAACTTACACCTCCGGAAGAATTTCTCCAACGTCCCGGGTGAGGTTGGGGACATGGAGTCCGAATGGACCATGTTCAAAGCCTCAATTGTTGATGCGGCTGGTAGGAGTTGTGGCCTGAAGGCCGTCGGTGCTTATCGTGGCGGCAACCCAAGAACCCGCTGGCGGACACCAGCGGTGAGGGAGGCCGTCAAGCTGAAGAAGGAGGCCTTTCGGTCTTGGCTGGCCGAGGGGTCTTTGGAATCAGCAGACAGGTACCGTTCGGCCAGAAGGGCTGCAGCTGCGGCAGTCGCTGAAGCAAAAACTCAGGTATGGGAGGAATTCGGGGAGGCCATGGAGGAGGACTTTCGGTCGGCCTCAAAGAGGTTCTGGAAAACCGTCGGGCGTCTCAGGAAGGGAAAGCAGGGCTTGGCCCAAGCTGTGTTCAGCGGGGGTGGAGACCTGCTAACCCGACCTGTGGATGTCGTCGGACGGTGGAAAGAACACTTTGAGGAACTCCTTAATCCAGCCAACACATCCTCTGTAGAGGAGGCAGAGTCTGAAGACTCAGGGGAAGACTCACCAGTAACCCTGGCAGAGGTCGCCGAGGTAGTCAAAGAGCTACCCGGCGGCAAGGCGCCAGGGTTGGATGAGATTCGCCCTGAGATGCTGAAGGCTCTGGTTTTCATGGACAGGATCTCAAGGCGCAGCCGGGGGGAGGAAGGGATTCGGTTTGGTGACCTAAGAATTGCATCTCTGCTTTTTGCAGATGATGTGGTTCTTTTGGCTTCATCAAGCCGGGACCTCCAGCACTCGTTGGGGCGGTTTGCAGCCGAGTGCGAAGCGGTTGGGATGAGAGTTAGCACCTCCAAGTCTGAGGCCATGGTTCTCTGCCGGAAAACGGTGGACTGCCCCCTCTGGGTGGGGAGAGAGGTACTGCCTCAAGCGAAGGAGTTCAAGTATCTCGGGGTCTTGTTCACGAGTGAGGGTAGAACGGAGCATGAGATGGACAGGCGGTTTGGTGCAGCGTCAGCAGTGATGCGGGCGGCAAAGCTCTCGATTTACCGGTCCATCTACGTTCCAACCCTTACCTATGGTCATGAACTTTGGGTAGTGACCGAAAGAGCAAGATCGCGGATACAAGCGGCTGAAATGAGCTTCCTCCGTAGGGTGGCTGGGCTCAGCCTTAGAGATAGGGTGAGGAGCTCAGACATCCGGAGGGAGCTCGGAGTAGAGTCGCTGCTCCTTCGCGTCGAAAGGAGTCAGCTGAGGTGGTTTGGGCATCTGGTAAGGATGCCTCCCGGGCGCCTCCCGTTAGAGGTGTTCCGGGCACGTCCAACTAGTAGGAGGCCCCGGGGAAGACCCAGAACACGGTGGAGGGATTATATCTCTCTCCTGGCCTGGGAACGCCTCGGGGTCCCCCAGGAGGAGCTGGACATTGTGGCTGGGGAGAGGGACGTCTGGAATGCCCTGCTTAGCCTGCTGCCCCCGCGACCCGGCCCCGGATAAGCGGAAGAAAATGGATGGATGGATGGATGGATGGCTAGCGTAACCAATAAGAACCTTGTTATTACACACCACCTCTTAATACCAGAAGATTCAAAGATCTAAGGTCCACTACTCCACTTTAAATGCAATTGAAATTGTATTGATAAAATAGCAAGGTGCAAGCATACAGCATGAATTGATCCAAAATTGATTACACTCAAAAATCCCAATAATAAAATGATTATCGTCTGTTTAATGTCGTACCCTAATACCCTAACTGCCTGTGCTGAATGAAGCTGTAGCTGGGAATTAATCCTGCAGATTTGGAGAAGGAGACGGGAAAGTTGCCTGGCCAAGCAACTCTATCAAACCGTCCGGCTTCAGGGCTCAGCCGGGGCTCTCCACTTTGTCCAAAGTCGGAGTGATCCTTGACCGGTCCGTTGGTCCTGGCGACAGTAAGAACTTAAGAAAGAAAGAAAAGAAAGAAAAATCCTTTAATCCTTCATCGACTGGGGTTGGAATGGTTATTCTTCTTATCACTCGTCTCTCATCTTCACCCGTCAATTTGGAAATCTTCTTTCTTGATGTAAGCGTCCTTAATCTGTCTTGTAGGAGCCAATATTATGTTAAAGAAAGTTGAGATTTTTACTGTAGATTACACCTGTTTTATATTGATTTTGGTTGTGTTATGACATTATTGCCTTTTATTGTATAGTTGTCAAATATACCACAGCACCTGAAGTAGGCACTGCTCATGCGCATTATTATTCTGAAGGACTTGCTAAAAGGTAAAAACGTGAATTAGCAGAGCACTAAGGGGTACAGGGAAAAAAGGTTTTTTGACCGTCATTTTCAGATGTTACTGTTCTTTTGAGATGTTACAGTTACTTCCTGATGTTTGTGGACCGTTGTGAAAACCAAGAGAAGCTTGGAATGATGTGTGTATTAACGGAAATACCTGGATTCAGCAATGAGAAATAAAACAACAAAACTACGACCTGACTCTCTGGTGGTTTGTGAGTAATTAAGGAACACAAAACAGTAACATACGAGTCGAGCCAGCTGTACCAGCCTACTGCTAATACATTGAGTGGCTTTAGAATTAAGATCTGTACCTATCATCTATCCCCCGATGTGGTCGTTCAGGCGTCGTCTCTAAATCCTGAGAGTCGGTTGAAGAGTCTTGAAGCTCCCCGTGAAGAATAACCCCTATTGGTGGTCGGTAGCGTAGTGGGTTACGCAGGCGCCCCATGTGTAGAGGCTACAGTCCTTGCTTGGCCCCGGTTCGAGTCCCGCATCGGACGGCCCTTTACTGCATGTCATTCCCCTCTCTCTGCCCCCTGTTTCCTGTCTCTTCAGCTATCCTGTCCATTAAAGGCATGAAAAAGCCCAAAAAAATACATTAAAAAAAAGAAAAAAGAATAACCCCTATTCCTCTTGTGTTGCAGCTTCTATGCTCTGCCGCTCCTTCTTTCAGAGCATTACCTCATTGCCACTCCTCACCAGTCCTTTCATTGGTTAAATCTTCTTTCAGATAATTTAAATTTGCAATGGCCTGATCTCTTGGACCGTCCCTGTCACTTCTCCTTCACGTGTCTCTGTCAGCTTAACACGTTCAACACGTACAACATGTCTCAGCTTGTCCTTGTTTCTTTTGAGTTCCCCTTTTCTACTGGCTTCACCCTGTCTCACTTCCTTCATTTTAACACAGTCATCAACATTTCTAACGACTGTTTAACTGATTATTATTGCATTCATTTCAACAGTTGTTTCATCAAGTCACATCAACATTGTAACTATCATTTTACATACAACCGCTATCAACTTTTCATTACCATCTTTTTCACACAAACTGTCACCAACTGTTGTTACCCTGCTGGAAAGTCCCTGATTTCCACAGTCTCATACCACACACACACACACACACACACACATACACACAGATGCTGCAGCCAAGAGAGGAGCAACTATTTACACAGAGACTCTCAAACTGTTCACACATTAGGCTGCTATCAAACTGTTCCACAGAAGACACATGGAGAAACAGTCGACACTGGAGGGAACTTTTGATCTAGAACAGTTGTAATAAAACAGGTAAAAGCCCAAGGATGGCTCAGGATGTTCATGTTTATTTAGGATATATATGTTTATATATTTATTTATATCCTCATCGGCGGAAAGCACCACTGCAGAAATGTCGTATCTGACCTTTATGTATCAAGCGTAATCTCATTGCAGCTCACATTAAAAGCACTTCAGTAAGCACTGAACTCTAGTCAAGACTCTTGTCAACAAGAAGAAGGAGAAAGGTTAACAGCTGCAGGAGAAGAACAACATAAAGAAAACAGAGCAGAAAATAAAGTGTGAACTCACCAGATGTTTGCTCAGAAACAGGATCCAGCAGCGGTTTACTCTCCTCTTCTGCTCCTTTTCTTCTCTCTCTTTGTCTCTGTGTCTGTTCTCTGCACCATCACAAGAAAGGTGTCGACCCACTTTAGGCCACGCCCACTTCTGTGACTGTGCTGTGATTGGCCAGAACATCACTGTTGGCTTTATGTCACTTTTTTCTCTCTTGTTATGTTTCTGCAGCCTTCAGTCACCCTGCTGTGGTTGTCTTTAATCTACACTCATTTAGTTCACATATGGTTTAAAAACACTTTTTAAAAATGAAATTATATGAATGCTTCTGTTCCTGTTAACCCTCTAAACCCCAACAAGCAGTTTCAGGGTCTTTTTGTGCTCTTTTTACATTTTCTCACTGTGTCCTTGTATTTCACTGCAATATATAAAATATATGTAAATATATAAGTTCTGCAGCTCTATGGAAAAAGCACCTAATTATTAATATAAAAATGTTCAATAATGTTCATGTTAAATGTCACCCTGAAAAATAACAAAAGCTGTCAGTGTTGAGGTTCACTTCGAGTTAACCTCCCCGAGTCTGTTGATGCAGAGAGGAAAGACACCAGGGAAGACGGTCAGTTTGGTGTATTGATATAATGAAGCTTTAATGCGCAGTTTGCAAAGTGCGGAGATCACTCTTACAGAGAATACATCTGTTCAACACAACACCAAGAGAGAGATCTGTTCTTTCTAGCTCAAGCGCTGTCTTTTATAGACAGTTCCATTTTTGTCCAAGTTTAGATATGTCCTTTACATGACCTGTTTCTCATCATGCTGCAGTTGCACCCCGTGTCACACTCACTCTTCCTCTTTTGCGAGTTCTTGTATCGCAAGTTCCTGTTTCGCAAGCCCTTGTGGTCTTCGCCCCCACCCTTTGTCTGCTCATCTTGTGATTACTTGCTTTGCCCTGGTTCCCCCTGAGCTGGTTAAGTCCTGCGGCCTTGACTACAATGTTATTTATATGCACCCACATCAGCTATATGTAGTGGATTATAAGTATAAAGTGTCATAAAATGGAAATGTTCAGTGTGGTCTAAAATGTTATTTTTAATGTTAATGTTGTTTTTTACTTATCTTACTGGTGGCAGATAATTAATAATAATGATCATGTTTGAATTGAGAATGTCAAAAACAACAACAGGTCAACAAACACGGATTAAGGGATTAACAGTTTGAAACGACGAGTCAAAGCTTTTCTTTATGTACACACATTTAATGAGAATATAAAAAACAAGATTATTAAAGCAACAACTCTGACAGGATGCAGGTTCAACAGCAACAATCACCTTGACTGGAAAAAAAACAATTAAATCAAATCATGTTCACAATGAGATTTTGATTTTGTCAGAATTTCTAAAGAATAAAGGTTAGTTCAGTCTGAGTTTGAACTCTGGAGTGTTTTAGTG